>NC_081342.1:39531143-39639594 GCF_029784015.1 Lycium ferocissimum | reverse complement strand
ATTTTTAAATTTTGATTTTTATGATGGTGACACTTGTCATCCTATTCTTCTTTTGCCTCTTCTATTCTATATAGATATAAAAGATAGATTATTATTTGGAGAGCTAACAATATTTCTTCAATTACTTTTTTCAAATAATTTTAGCTATACATGAAAAATAATTTTTAATTAATAATTAAGCATGTATTAAGGTAGAAAGGGAATGTCACAATAACATTTTTACTTGTCTATAATAAATTTTATAGAAAAAAAGATAATTTGAAGCAAGTTTAATAATCATTTCCACATAAAAGAAAGACTATAAACTTTTGGATCAATTTTAAATTTGGTTAAATTAATGAGAAAAGACATCTTTTGACCCTTGAACTTGGCACGAAAACTCAGTTTAGCAACTAAACTTAACTTGTATTTATTTACCCCCCTTAACAACTTTCATCTCAATTATTTACCACCCTGAAAGCTGACGTGGCAAAAAAAAAAAAAGTAAAAAAAAAATTAAGAGAGTGAAAAATATAAAAAGGTGGTCCCGCTAATATATATATATATATATATAATAAAAATAATATATAATTAAAAAATAATTAATTATTTTTCTCTCCACCCCACCCCACGGCCCCGCCCCGCCCGCCCCCTCTTCTTCACCCCGCAACCCGCCCCCACCACCATCTTCTTCACCCTTCATTTTTTATTTTTCTCTCTTCTTCTTTCTCTTCGTCCTACCATAACCACTCATAAGAACAACACCCATCTTTAACCACCGCACTTTGCACTATCACCCCACCAAATTTCATCCCATTCCTTCTCAAAATCGTCCAAATTGGTTATTTTGGTTGTCATTATTGGCATTATTATTATTATTAGCAACCCATTTTTTCCATAATCATTATTCCATAACTTTATTTTTGAAAGAAAACAAAAATCAAAATCAAGAAACCAAAAAATGGTGAAAATGGTAAAAAAAGAATGATGAGAATATAGAGAGAAAGAGGAATTTGTGAAGAAGAAGAAGAAGGAGGAGGAAGGTGGTGGGGGCGGGGCTGTGGAGTGGGGTGGGGGTTGTGAAGAAGACGAAATGGTAGGGGAGGGGCTGTGGCGTGGTGGGGGAGGGGCTGTGGGGGTCTTCACTTATTCATGGACTAGTATTGCTCTTGATGTTCTTGTTTTTTTTCTTCACATTGGCACAACGAACAACATAAGTTGAATTCAAAGTTGTATTGATTCGCTGCTACTATTGTTATTTGTGTTAACAATAACAATAACAATTGTTATTGTTATTCAAAGGCAGTTTGATTAACAAATTTAAAATACAGATTTTTAAATGAATCTAAATTTCTTATAATAATATGGTAGGATGAGGAGAAAGAAGAAGGAAGAGAAAAATAAAAAATGAAGGGTTGGTAATTTTTAGTATTGGTTATTTTGGTTGGCGGCGGCGGCGGTGCGGCGGAGGCAGTGCGGCGGTGGCGGCGGCAGCGGAGGTGTGGCGGCAGGGAGGGGTTGAGGAGAAAGAAGAAGAAAGAGAGAAGGAGGAAAGAAGAAGAAAGAAAAAAATAATAAAAGAAAAACAAAAAATGAAGGGTTAGTAATTTTTGACATGGCAATGACGTGGCAACGATGTGGCGATGACGTGGCGCGAGTGTAATACACCTCCCATTGTGAGAGTGGTATTATTTTCTCAGGGTGGTAAATAATTGAGATGAAAGTTGTTAAGGGGGGGTAAATAAATACAAGTTAAGTTTAGTTCTTTAAACCGAGTTTTCGTCTGCAAGTTAAGGTCAAATGATGTCTTTTCTCTAAATTAATAGATCTTTTGTGGTATCACTATCAGCTTTCCACATCATTCCTCCTCCTAACATTTAATTAGCCCATATACTTATTCAAATTTACCAAAATGGGTGAGAGCTTACAAGGTAATTAAACCTTCAATTAGGGTAAAATGGACAAAACATTTCATATGAGGACTACAAAATTTTGAAATCCTCTCTTACAATAGTAGTAATTAGTATCATTAACATAGTTCTGTTTATACAAAAAATAAACAGTTCATTTTGATATTCCCAATACGCACTCCTTTGTTCTTAAAGCATGTAGCATTACTCTCCCTCTAGATTGTCCACCATACACAACAAACAACAACAACAACATACCCAGTGTAATATATGTGAGATCTGAGAAGGGTAGGATGTACGCAGACTTTATCTCTATCTTTGCGGGGTAGAAAGTTATTTCTGAGGAACCCTCGGCTCAAAGTAGCAAAGAAGAAAACAACAACAAAGTAGCAAGTGTACAAAACAAGTGCAACAACAGATATCAATACACATTAGCTAAAAAAAGAAACTATGTGATACCTAAAAGTACGACAATACTAAAAGTACCACAACACTCAACTAACTACTAACCTTCTACCTTAATCCTTCGACCTCCTTTCCTCCCTATCTAAGGTCATGTCCTTAGTCAACGGAGCCGTGTCATGTCCCGTCTAATCACCTCCCCAAAGTTCTTCTTCAGCCTACCTCTACTTCTCCTAGCTCCTACTATAGCCAACTGTAACGGTTCACATTTTTCGCGGGCGGGGTTAGCGTTCGGAAAAAGCTACTTCGAAATCGTTGGTGCTCTTTCGGACTTTGTTTTAAAAGAGTCGCCACCTAATTTTTAGGAAATTAGGAAAACCAGTTTTGAAGGGTTTATTCATACGCCGTGAAAAATCCTTCTTAATCTAAAGTTCTAGGTAAGGGTTCTGGTGATCCCCTGGGAAAGGTGTTAGGCACCCTAGTATTAAGGATCCGTACTATACGGTTGACCTTCGAATTCCAATGTGTGAGTATTTGCCTGAACTGTTTACTTAGTGTTTATTTCCCGCAAAAGCCTGTCATGTTGCATATCATTTTTTAAAAGAATTGAATATATTCCCTTTACATATAGGGTATTTAGGTTCGGATTTATAATATCCGTGTATAATTAGTTCCTTTTATGTATATAAGGATAATAGTTTTTATATAGAAAAGGATAGAAAGTTTATTTATTTTTTATAGTCTGGATGAATAGGTTTTATTCATACTTTACTCACATGTGGACTGGGTTAATCCGTTTAATACATTTCTAAAACATCCTTACCTAAAAAGAATTATAATCATGGGCGTAAAAATTGGACCCTTTTTTAATTTTACAAGAAAGGGATTCTTGATATTTTTTTGCACATTTTATCCTTAAGAAAATGAATTGAATTTGTGGTCCAATAACTTATGAATATATTCCCCTTAAAAATGTGCTCGCTACATATATTCATTTTGAATTCATTTTGAATAAAGTCCCAGATTTATTTCAAGAGCAAAATTTTGACTTTGAAGTCCATTTGGTTTTTAGCCCCAAAACACCTTACTTCATTTATTTAAAACGTAGGCGTTAGCCTAGAATTTTTCTAACTAAAGATTTAAAAGAATCATATGGGCTTTAACCAAAAGAATGGTTTATGTTATTGGTTTCTTTTTTAAAGACAAAACTGCACGGGTTCTAGTCCAAAAAATACCTTGTTGTAGCTATTAAATATGGGCCTCAGCCATGTTTTCTTACCTACAAATTTATACTAAAAAGAGTCAAGTGGATTCTTTAGCCCAAATAATAACTTTTGTCATTTTGTTTTTCAAAAGATCAAATTGAATGGGCTCTGGCCCCTTTTTTTTTTTGAAATGTCTGATTTTCTTTAAGAAAGGACTCAAGTGGGCTCTGGTCCAAAATATCACATTTTTTATCAACTCAAAATCCAGAAAACGTATTTCAATAATTGAAAAGGATTTCTTGTCTAATTTTTAATCATCCTCTTAATTTGAACAATATGATATACTATCTTATCTTTCCGAAAACCTCTTTAGTTTATTATTTATTAGGACAAACGCAGTTGCTTTCCATTTTTAATTTTCAAAATCATCCAGATTTTTCAAAAGAATTTTTTAGGAGCTAGAGTCAATCTAAACGGCATATGCACCGTTTTGCCTAAGATGCCTAATTCAAAACATAAATGATTCCAATAATGTTTGTGGTTTTTTTACAAATATGAATACAATACATGAAACACTTTAAGCAAATAAAGAAGGCATAAATATAATAAGGAAGGTAAAATGGGGTGGACCAAATCCCAACCATTTTTACCCATGGTTGGGCCTTCGTGTCAATATATTAGCTTCCCTTTCTCATCTTTTTAGACTCAACGAACTTGAAAGAATTTCCCTATTGGGCCTTTGACCCAATGGGTGGTCGGACCTTGGCCCGAGTGGCCGCAGAGAGGGGAAAGAAACAAAGACCCCGATTAGTTTATATCTTTACTGTTCTTATCATACATATAACTATACACACATACATACACAGTGTCCTATTCCTTTACAACTCCTATTCTATACACAAGTATACACATGTACAAGCAATATATCCTATTTATTCACAAGCCCAAATAATGTGCATATGTATTTTCATGTCTCTAAACTCAAACCCCAAACCTAGGTGGTGGGAAGGCCAAGTCATCAACCTCTTTATTCCTGATGCTGCACAAGTTCAAGAGGTTTCATGAACCTCCGGAATGGCTGGTCACCAGGAGAAGGCTTAAACTAAGCCCCCCTCCCACCTAAACTGCCTCTCTCAACCAACAATAACCATGGAAGACACAGGTCCACATACACACACATGGCTTGGAATAAATAGGATAGGTCCAATATACATAGCTATAGAACAATTATAAGTTAACAGGAATAGATGAGAACAAGGAGAGAAGAGGTGGATAGACTCAGCAGGCAGGTTACCCTTATGACCCAAGACGAAGGCACCAAGTATGATTTAAACATGGAAAAAGAAAGTAATATGTGTGGGCATAATATGGCCAAGACTGAACTAAACCAAGTAATCACAACATAGACAATCACATAGGAGTAGTACGGTTCTAACAATATTGATTCAAGTAGACATAACAAAGTGTAAAGGCACACAAGGATAGGGTAAACTGGCTTCAAGACAGGGTACAACACAACAAATTTGGCATTCATAGAGTACATGTAGAATTATTTAGACAAAATCTTCAAATGAGCCTAGATGCCCTATGCACAACCCGAGTAAAGGTTCTTGCCATTCTTTAGGAATCATATTCTCAAGTCTAGGTGATTCTCATAGAAAATACAGGAAATAAACAGAAAAAAACCAAACTATAATTCTAACAGACATGATATGACAAATCCAAATAGGTGAAATCAGAGTTCTTTTTGTTGAAACAAACACAAGTGAGGTGCTGCATCACCTTCAGCACAATTCAGTTAAAGGTTAAGACACAAATAAACTGGAATTCAAATCAAGATGAATCTGCAACAAGGCCAAGAGACTTTGAGTTCTAATGCTTCTATGTAATATATCCAATTTTGAGTACATCAACTACACTTTCAGAAATAGCAAGGCCAAAAGTCCCATGGATGCACAAAAGACTCAACATTTAAAGTTCAGAGTTTTGCAACACTTTTAGACCTTTTCTCCTGATCCTATTCTATTGCAAAGAGAACCAAGCTGATTTTAAAAGAGGATGCACATGATTTAGACATGTTCATAAACAGTGGCCTACTCCTAGTTTTCATTTTTTTCAAACTGTACAAGTATAACATATCCTTAGCTGGTTTTTAATACCGCATAAAAGGGAAAACACATCTGTCCAACATGACTTAAGTTCAGTTTTTATCTTCTACTTAGACTTTAGACTAATAAACTCAAGAACATATCTCACAGTGGGAAACATGATATATTATCTAAAGCATCACAAAGAAAGGGTCAAATATACCCCCCAAGACATTGTATTGCCACTTTAAATGGATGCAACCCACTGATTTCCTTATTTTTTAAGGTCTTACCATAACTTAGAAAAAGGGAGAAAACAAACCATCTCTCAAGCACAAATTGAAATCATATCAATGCACACAGAATTCACATAAAGATCTTAATTATGAACCCAGCCTAACCAAATATTAAGGAATCTACCTTATTGTATCATCCACATAAAACTTTCTTGCCTTATTTTCAGAACAAATAGTATTCCTTTTGAAAGCCTTTTCCTCTTTCCAGTTTTACCGCAATCTTTCAAATTACCACACATTATCTAGCCTAGTCAACCCATTTCTCTTAAGACATATCAGAGCAGACCAACATAATTCATTTAAGTCTATAGTCAAACCTCAAGACCAGGTTTATTAATCTGAGTGAACAATTAATAAAAGCACAAGAAATTCATTTTTAGGATCCTTTTAACTCTGCAAATGGCAAAGAGAATACCAAATATGCAAATGTAGCAGGTTACACCCCATAGACTTATAAGGAATGCCATGACATTCTCTTATTTTGGGAAGACAGATACTATGGGTCAAGTGATGCTTGACCCTTTCTCAATCTTCTCCTAAGATGTCTTTAAAAAACTTTCCCATTAGTCAAGTGGTTTCAACCCACACATCTACACTTATGATCCTCTTTTATTATCCTTGAGCATATACCAAAAGAAAGACTTGACAAATCATATATTAAAACCAAACATTTCCTTAAGGTTTCAGCCACAGTTTCCCCGCATTTTTCTTTCTTTTTATCCTCTTCTTTTATTCAGACTAGACTTATAAGATCTTTCCTACTTATTTCCATCTCTTAAGCCTAGATAAGATCTTTCCTACTTATTTCCATCTCTTAAGCCTAGAAAATCAAGGACCATAAGTTATTATCACCATATTCTGCACTCATGTACAAAGAGAAGAAAACAGACTTCATGATTCAAAACAACAGTCTCAATCTCTAAACTATTCAAGATTGGACCAAACATGACCAAACTACTTTATTCCAACCTTCCCTTAATATTTTGGACTTGTTAAGTTTGAACACTTAGGATCATCTATCAAACTAGGGCCTATACATGTATGAATATCGGGGGTTATACGGATACAGGGGATATATATATATATATATATATATATATATGGCATATCAGTCTACTTTCATAACAAATTTACTTCACTAGTTTGATAAGACAACTAATGAGGATAGGACTAACAATAGGAGATCAGAGATGTTGCACCTCCCGTTTTCATCGTAATAGAACCTATGATTTTCTAGTCGGGTATGCTTTTGGAATAAAGACCCGAGCCCGAGTTTGGAGGTAGAAAGTATCTTTGCCCGTGCGAGGTACCAATGTATATTCACGGCAATTTGTTATACATACACGGGGATTATAGTTAAGCGAATCAAATCGACGCGACTTGAGCTGAATCTGAGAAAATCTGTAGACACCAGTCATCGTCGACGGGTCGTCGACATGGTCGACGGACCGTCGTTGTGCGGTGTCGACAGGGTTCCGCAGCCTTGCATCTGCGGGAGCAGGTCAGCGGAGCAAGTCGACGGACCGTCGACACGTCGACGGGTCGTCGACCCGCTCGTCGAACCGCACCGCTGTAGCTTTTTATTTTCAGGTATAAATATAAGACCTACGACTTTATTTCACATTTTTCTCCATTCCAAATCAGAAAAACCCTAGTATTTTCTCTCCCAATATTTTCCATCATTATTAGTGGAGATTTGGTAAGATGCGAGCCCCGTGAACCCGTGCTTGTGAAGAAGAGGGTTGTTTCTAGGGTTTCTTCAAGGTTGTGAAGCTTAGAAAGTTGGAGTTGAAGTGATTCTTGGAATCTTAGACCCCTCAAGGTATGTAAATGATTTCTACCCTTGTATTTGGGTTTATTATCAAGAGTTTTAGTGATTTTAAGTAGAGAGAGGATGCTTATGGAAGTGGTAAGCTGATGAAGGGTAATATAGTGAATTAGGGTTATTTTAAGAGATGATTGGGAATGGATTTAAGCATATTTTGATATATATATATATATATATATATATATGTGTGTGTGTGTGTGTGTGTGTGTATGTGTGTGTGTGTGTGTGTGTGTGTTGTATTGTGGTTGATGTTAGATTGGATGGGAAGTTGAAGGATTGTTGAGTTTACAAGGGAAATGTTGTCCATAATTCGTTAAGCTCTATATGTATTTAAAGATGGTTAGTAAGCGAGGCAAATAGTCTAATTAAGGCCTATGTTATCTGAATTGTAGACTTGCTTTCGAGAGGTAGAAGTTGGACGATTGGATATAGTTTAAGGTATGTTAAGGCTATCCTTTCTTTCCTTTGGCATGATCCTATGATATGAGCCAACAAGCGAGTAAGCGAGCTTCCATATTACTCTACTCTTAGAAGCATTAGAAGTACTTCAGTCTTTGATGTTCATGTACCTCGTTTATGAGTGTTCCTTCTGTTCATGGGTCCAGTTTTATGTAGCCAGTTCTATGTATACAGTTTATTCATGCATTACATTCATTATATATTTATGTACATTGACCCGTGACCAGAAGGCGTTATATACGCGAATATTAGATATATGTGGAGTATGAGAAGAGAGATAGGCATTATACACACATTACCACTATGATGATGATATGAGAATCAGGCTGCACTTACCGCAGCAATGTATATGATGATGGCCGCCGAGAGGTCGATATGATATCAGAAGAGAGACAGGCGTTATACACGCACATATATCTGGCGTTATATACGCACACATGTATATAGATGTGTGACCTTCATTGATAGGCATGAGCATGCATATTATGCGCCCACAGTGGCATTGTCAGTTACACAGATTTATGCAGATACATACAGATATTAGTTCATACAAGTACATGCAGATAGTCATTTCAGCTTATGAGTTCAGATCTTATTCATGATTCTTGGATATATATGTTGTTCTTATGCCTTACATACTCGGTACATTATCCGTATTGACTCTCCGTTGCTCGGGGGGCTGGGCTTATGCCTGCAGGTACAGGTAGACAGACAGGTGGTCCAGCTTAGTAGGACTTTTATCCAGCAGCGATCAGTGCACTCCATTTGATCCGGAGTTGCAGTCTATTTTTGGTATGCTAGCTCTTTTGAGATGTATATGTATATGGGTATGACGGGGCCCTATCCCGTCCTTTCTACAGCTTTTATTCCAGTAGAGGTCTGTAGACAGTTGTATGTATTAGTCGGATGATGTAGCCTTGTCGGCTTCTATTCTTTTGTGTACAGTATATGTAGCAGCCTAGCTGGCTTGCACTGATTTTTCAGCATGTTTATGTATATACAGATTGTTCAGTGTTCATGATGTCGCCTATTTATGAGATCAGTTTAAGTCATGTATGGGCCCTAGATGTCCAGTAAGATTCAGATATGAGTAGAGGGGTGTTTGGTCACTAGAGGTCAGGCACTCATAACGACTCATCGGTTTGGGTCTTGATAGAAGTGGTATCAGAACAAACTTTCCTCCTAGACAACTACTTCCTTCCATTTTTATACCTTTCAATTCCAAAGTGATCACTAATCAAGTTGCAAGTTAATAACCATCTTACTAAAAAGTTAGGCCAATTAGATTAATCCTAATTAATCTTCAAATGAGGACTTAGTCTTACAGTTCCTAAAGTTGATCCTTTCTTTTTCATTTTTCCCTTTTTACCAAACTCTGAACATTTAGGAATAGACCATTTTCAGATGTAAGGCTAGTGACACGGACCACACAAGACAAGCTATGAACACTGTATGTTTTAGCAACAAATACAGACAAGAAACTAAAGCCTTAATCAAACCAAAGAAAAACAGATTTCATACTCAAGCCTCTTAATCATATTAGTTTAAGATTTGCTACAAAACATAGACAATTTAGTACCCACTCTAGCCTAAACTAAGGGAGAACATGATCATAGGTGTTGCCATTAGCAGTCTACCAACCCACAAACTCAAACTGAACCTGATTCCATTTTAATCTGAATATTAATTGATAAGACAAACAAACTGTTGATTTATCTTGTCTTTACTCTATTCTATGTGAGCAAGATCATTTAAGAAGGAAGGAAAAGAAAAATGGAATAATCTACTGTTATATTTTCAGAGAACCAGCAAACAGATTTAACTTATACCTAAGTATTTATTTTAAAAAAAGAAGAGAACACACCAGAAATTGTATCTAAATCAATTGTTAAGTTGAAACATTCATGGTTAAGAAGACCTTCATAAAAGACTCTACTTTACAAGAGAGGGTAATTCACTGGCTGATTAGCAAAAGGGATATGATTTCTAATTATAAACACAAGCACACATTACAAGTAATCTATTCATGTTCATCTAAACCAACATGTAAACTGCCTTATCTCCTTTAAACAACACCTAGGAGTTTGAGTAGACTAAAATAAGTTAAACTTCCCTACGTTGGTTCTACTTAGGATTATAGTTAACAAACTAATCATGGCTTCAAGAAGGAAGGAAATAAAAAATGAATTTTTCAAAGTACTTCAACCACACCCTTTCACAGTAGACATGGAATATTAGAGCTGCATAAACAAACAAATCAATAGGAAGTCCAACCAACCCACTTTCTAATGAGTTTCAACATAACATTCACATTGGTCCTACTGTGTTTGCCTCAAGTAAACCATAAGTTAAGCACACAACTAAATAGGGCAACCCTTAGCAGTAAGAACCACTATTAGCAAGCATCAAACCACAAGCAATTTAACTAAGGTAAATGCACTTAGACTAGGCAAAATTCTAAATAACGAAATAATTACCTTTTGTGTGCGCAGCCAAGAAAAGAATGAATTTGGGAGCTTTGTGCTTCCAACCTCAACAACTCAGCCAAGGGAAAATAAAATGAAGCAAGAAAATATTTTAGAACTGAGAAAACCCCAACTATTTTCAGTCAGGGTATTTAATTTATTTATTTTTTACTAAGAAGCTTTTGAAAAATCGAAATTTTCCAACTTCTTCAACTTTCGAATTTTTCCTCTATTTTTTCTATCTCGCTATTTTTCTCTCTTGTTGTTCTGACCTCTGTTTTTGTGAGATAGAACCCCAAAAATTCAACCAAGACTAACAATGAACGATGTGCCAAAAATTCAACCAAGACTAACAATGAACGATGTGGGACAAACCCTTTTTTCCAAAACCAAACGCTCAGTAAATGAAGCCAACGTCCCAGATCTAAAGGTATAACACACATGCGGTCTGATCTAACCCTTCTTGGATCGATCTGAACCAACATCCGCGAACCAATAGGAATTTGCGAAGAATAATAAACAACATAACCTAAAAGCAAAAGAAAATCATGATTTTGACTGAAAAATCTGAAAAATGAGTAAAACAAAGATTCATTACCGTATTTGGGTAAAAAGAACATGAAATTGGGTGGAACATTTAATGATTTCACCATAATAATCATGCAATAGTTGTGTTCTCTGCAACCTTGCCATTTTTGGAGGAAGAGACAGTGAAAAGTCGAAGGCGGCGCTAGGGTTACACCAAAGAGGGATGAGAGAGAAGCGGGGTGGGGGCGGGGTGATTTTGCAAAAGAAAAGGAAATGAAATAAAAGGGGGGTATACCCCCTCTTATTCGTTTAAATGAATTGGTCCGGGTCTCAGCCTGGCTTTGGTCTGGACTCGGTCCGAGTTTAAAGTATTAAGGAGGCCTATACGTTTATATATACACTAAGTGTATACACACACACACACACATATATATATATATATATATATATATATATATATATATATATATATATATTGATGAAATTTTAATTATAGGAAAAAGTAGGACATAATCATTTTATTAAAATAGTTTAAAAAATCAACCAAATTGTTAATGGGCCTAAAATCAGTGTTTTAAAAGGCAGTTTCAAGACTCGCCTCGGGGCGAGGCACTGGCAAAACGCCCCGGGGCTCACGTGCGGGACTTAGTTCCTGTGAGGCTTACGCCCTAAGCGTCCGACTGTATGCCCTAAACACGCCTAACGCCCAACGCTCGGGGCTCGCCTAACAGTTCTTACACAATTTATATATTAAATTCTTTAATTAAAATCGTTGACCCTTATAATTATTTAACAAATGAATGATACTTAATAGTTTTTCATCTATAGAAATAAGAAGATTGAGTGTAACTCAACTAACAAGTCGTAGTATTGCATATTTACTATTTGAGAACATCGTGAGGGTGAATATCACTTAATATTTCTTTTAAAAATACATAGCCGATTCGTACATTTTCACTTGTCATTGGTCTTTTGTCCTATATATCATAATTATCATATTTTATTTTCGCTATTTGAAAGTAATTTTCATTTTATTCATGAAGGAATTACGTTTTAATTATAATACTGATAAAGTTTATTGATATAAAATGAATAGTATGATAGTAATATTGTTTTAAGAAATTGTGATTTTTTTATTGTTTGAAAAGTTAAGATGTTAGAGTTGATTTGTATTCCATAATAGCTTTTATTTCATTGTATGGTTTATACTTGTAAATTATGTTATATATAATTACAAGTTGTAAGCAGGGGTGGCTCAAGGGTGAGGCTAGTAAAGCTTTTGTTTTAGACCCTCAAACTTTTGAGGCCCCAAAAAATTTTACCGATGAATTTTATGGTTTAAGTTTCTTTTAAATAATATTGAAGATTGTAAAAAGAAGTACAAAATATATATATATATATAACAAAAGAAAGAAAAAAACACTATCTACGTTTTAAAACTTTAAACTAAACTACTCAAATCTTCATATTATTAAATAAAGTTTTTATAATAACATCCCAGGTAATGTCTTTAAAACACATGGCTAATATCTTATTGACTTGAATTGATCCTCACTAATATAAATACTAATGTTACTATTATCATTTATTTACAGTTTTCTTTTATTTTTTATGTAATTTACCTATTTAAAAATATTTATTGTAATTATAATATTTTACGAATACTAAAAGTATATACCCGTGGGGCTTACGCCCCGTGCTTCGGGGCTTACGCCTTGCCGGGGCAAATGTAAAATGCTTGCTTTACACCCCCGCCTTTTAAAACACTGCCTAAAATTATGAACATGGCCTTAATTAATTCTAATCTGGCTGATCATTTCAATTACGACCCTTCTTGGCCTAATTAGCAAATTTTGAAATTAAATTACATTAATGACCTTATCAGATTTGAACCAATGAACTGGTTATTTTAAATAAAACCATTAAGAGGCTAATTTTACAAAAGATGGCCCTAATTTCTTTAAATCATGAACTGATTATGTTAATTGCGGTCATGGCAAATATTCATATATAAAAAGATCAATTTGCAATCATTATCATTTAATTAATTAATTAGCCTAATTAAAACATTTATGGGCAATTATGCATATTTTTTTTTGACAAATCATGCAAATTATATAAAAATTTGAAATTTAAAGGATTAAATAGTTAATTACTCAAATTACTTAAATTACTCAAACTTCATGGATTAAAAGGAATAAAGTATTTGCAAAATTTTGGTTTGTTGACAATTTTAAACAATTAAATAAATGATTATCTTCTAAACAAAGACCCTTCTCTCTCTCTCTCTCTCTCTCTCTTTAAATTAAATTTAACAAACCTCTCATAAAATATCATAAAAGTACCCATTAATTTCCAAATAAATTTATGATGCCATGAAAATCCCCTTTTATCAATTTAGGGGAGTGACTGACTTGGACAATTTATAAAAAATTATTTAAATCTTTCAAGATGCCCAACTCATTTTATTTATTATCCAATGACTCTGAGTGATTGAAATAAATTACGGGAGGTAAAAAATTAGGTGTCAACACCAACCTCTCACACCTCCTCACCGGCGCATCCTCGCTCCTCCTCTTCATATGTCTGAACCATCTCAACATCACTTCCTTCATCTTGTCCACCATAAGCATGCCGGAACAGTCTGTCATCATTTTTTTGATAATGTCTCTTCTATTTTAAAATATTTTTTTGGATAATGTAGTCTGTCATCATTTCTTTTACTTGGACTTCTTTCCTCTGATAGTTCAACACTAAAAGAACTCACATGACTGCCTTGGCATAATCCACTAAAGGCCCACCATACTGCGAAATAACTGTCAGAGTTATCAGTGATAAGCTAATATAGTAAAAGGTGATTAACACTCTCTAACTTGTCTCCGCAAAGATAACATTTAGAACACAGTTGAAAACCTCTCCTTTGAAGATTTTCGTGTGTTCAACAAGCATTTTGAGCAACCAATCAAGTGAAAGAAGCCACCTTATAAGGAGCATTTGTTTTTCATATTTTGTTTCAATGGCCAAAAAAATGGTGTTGATGTAGCAGATCAGCTAATGCTCCAGTCCCAAGTTGATATAATGTATTCCACCAGTTGACTGAAGACTGGATTATTGGTATATCGATCGGTCCAACACGGATTTATATGGGAGCCAGTTTCTTGATGTCTATCCTAAGACAACTGTGAACAACAAGAGTTCTTGTAAAGATACCTTTACTATGGGCTTTCTGCATGAGCTTGTTGGGGTTATGTTCCAATCTTTCAAAATTCAGTTAGTCTTTCCAACTCCCAATCATTCAAATATCTCTTGAAATTGAAGTGCCAATCATCTTGTTCACTGTTAGTAGCCAAAGTGGAATCAGGTAACAATAAAAGTCTATATAAATCTGAAAATTAATCTTTCCATGGTTCATGTCTAATCTAATTACTTCCCAAAAAGCGATCCTGCTTCAATTTCCACTTTAAACCCAATGTTACTTGCAAATTTCTTCCATGGAGCTTTAATGCTTTACCACAAACCACACCCATTGGGAGTAGTCACAGGCTCACAGCTTTAGTGATCCAACACCCTTGCAATCCAAAATTTTCATTGATAACTTCTTTTTGAAGTGCCTGTTCTTCTGAATAAAACCTCCATAACTATTCATCCGTAAACTGTAACTATGTTGCCTCAAGTTTCTAACTCCAAGGCCCTCTTCCCTCTCACAAATTGTTAATTCGGTCAACTTGACCACTTTAGCGAGCCTTGTCGTGTTCGGGGTCAAAGTACGTTTCATTGTTATATGTGTAGCTTTCTAGAGCTAAGATCTAAGAATGCATTCTAGGCACTGATCACAATTGGTATTAGAAGTATGCTGAGTCATATCAAATTTTGCAACTCATGGTAACTGCTAGAACTTTTTGGTTAAATTGGGCTTTACTAATGCATGCCACCCGTTATTATCGGCTTGGTGAGCCTTGTGCCAATTAAGCCACCTCTTTTCCATGTAAAGGATCATGAATCAACAAGAGGGTACGATTATTATTTTGTCGACAGCCAGTGGAAAGCATTTCTAGTGCCATATTGTTCTTGATTCATGGAAGTTCATGTGTTTTCAAATACCTGAATTAATAAGTAACAAAACGCTAAACTATTCTAAATGCTCTTGTTTGCCAAATAGAACATTTATTACAGCTGACACCTCTATGTACAATCTCCACGAAAACCTCTCCAAAGCCATTCTACATGCTCCCAAACGATACTAGTAAGTTACAGATCCAAACTAGTAAATTCTTATTTTGCATCAGTCCAGCATTCAAGGTTTTGACTGAGGGGGTCGACGAAGTCCAGGTATCTGCAAACAAAGTCACCATCAAAATGCATTTTCTCAGAAGTTGTAAGAAAATGTATGCTTATATGTAACATTGCAAAAATATGATTTATTCCAAAAGG
The DNA here is from genome assembly GCF_029784015.1 of Lycium ferocissimum. NCBI lineage: Eukaryota > Viridiplantae > Streptophyta > Magnoliopsida > Solanales > Solanaceae > Lycium > Lycium ferocissimum. The sequence goes on along the minus strand of NC_081342.1, from coordinate 39,624,004 downwards.
AAACCAAGATATCGAAGAACACAAGTGCTTGGATTTCAACCAGGGATAGACTAGTGATAAAGACCCTCTACCTCAACAATAAAGTCGGGGTTTTGAGTCACCGGGGTAACATAGGGTCCGGAGTCTACCATACCCAAAAAGGATCAAATAAGAATAATACAAACTTCTTGGATTTTTAAATATCATGGTAGACACTACAATATGGTTCAAGAGCAAGTTCAACAAACTAACCTCAATTCCATGTGGGCCTATTCGATTATGGGAAATAAAATTGAGTATCAAATTGACAAATTCATCAGGCACATCTTCCTGCAGTGTTCAAAGGACAAGCAAATATTCAGAACTGCAACTCCAAATTAAAACCAATTGGCATCTTAAGAAAACAAAAATGGACCTGTATAGCATGGCCTGTGTGTCTGACGACCACCATTTGGAACTTCCCTTGCATTTGACCTATTGTGAGGGTTCTGTGACAATAAAGAGAAACAGTTGACAAATTGGTCTCATGCCTCGTCAAAACACAAACTAGAACAATGTAGTTCGTGCTTCTAGCTTTAAGCATCCCAGTTGTTATGAAATAAGGTTTTAGAATCCTTCACCAGAACAAAATCAAATCTTAACTGCTATCCTGATAGAGATTCTATTTCCTAGCATCTCATCAAGACATTGGGTTGCAAAGCACATTATATCTGAAAAAAAAAAAAAAAACTTGAAAGAGTCCAACACAACAGCATCATGGAAAACAAAAATACAAACTAACTCAACTGTAACAAATCCAATGGTATATCGAAGCTCTACAATGAAGGTTTTTTGTTTTGTTTTTGTGTGAGAGAAAGTAAGGTAGTTATAATGAAGGGTATTTCCACTAGAAAACTGTTATCCAATAAAAATCATAGCAACATCTATTTACTTGGAAGCTAGGTAGTTTCTGCTTACATGTTCTAAATGTTGGTTGTTTACGTTAGATATGGTTGGAGAACCCTATATAAGAGGGTTATAGAGTTGAGCATAAAAACACTTTTTTCTCTAATATCTTGTGTTCTATTTCAGTTGCATTAGAGGTAGTAAGGAGACCGCTAAAGGATAATACACTTTTCTGAAAACAAATGATATTACTATTGCGTTTACAGGCCTCTATTCTTAGTTCATGGACATGCAATGACAATGATAGAAATGGTAGTCCTTTATGTAATTGATAGATAAATGGCAGTCCTCTATTACTTCCAATGATATGTCCGCTGGTAGCTGCTCGTTTCTTGATATACTCAACAGAGACAAGTCTCCAGAGATTCTACGCAAACTTTGGCAATTCTACTTTCTGTTTAGGATTGCACACATTCCCAACCAATAGATAGTTAACTGGGATAAAATTGGCTATCATTTAGAGATACTTTTGCGAGAGGGAATGACCATGCAATTCCTCATTACAAGTGAGACTGCAAGCATAATATTGTTTAGGAAAGCCATGCACATTAATTGTTCCAACACGACTCACTAGTAAGTAAGTTATATCAGAAAAGGAACATAAGGAACAATCTCGTATACATAGCCACATATAAAGAAAAGAAATATACAGAACCATCTCGCATACAGAAGCTTCACATGCAGGCTAGCATGCATATGCTTTATAGAATCCACACAACCTTTACTACAGTGAAAAGTACACAACCTGTCAAGTCTGTCTGTCCCAGCTAAAAGCAATAACTTTGGCACAGGAGATGACAAAAACTTTTCTGAAAGGCCTTCATACCTGAGACAAGAGTATTACAATTTCAGGTTCAAACTAATTTAAAAAAAAAAAAAAAGATTTCAGGTTCAAACTGGCATATGCTAGAAAATGGAAAACACGACGCTCAGCTTTCTGTGCAGCAGCGCTAGATGACAGAGCTCTTGAAGCATGACACAGACTGCAAAATCAAGAGACACTTCTCGAGTCTAAAAACTAGTCAATGCCATTCTAAAAGGAAGTTAGCAGTTAAAGAAATCCTGAGGGAATTAAATAAAAACAAAGTCATTCGAAGAGGAGCTTTAACTTGTTGGTACTATATTCTGAGACTAGCTAAGAGATTAACAGTCATTTCTTCTGCATTGCAATCATGTGATTAAGTCGATCGAACACACACATAGAGTACAACCACAAGCTCGGGGCCCAACAATCATAAGTTTAACAATTGGTCCTTTTCATTCTGAGTGCTGTTAATGTTTATAATAAATCATAAAAGTATCTGTCTTAACACCTTTTGGTTTGGTTTTGTTTAAGGGAAACAGTTAAAAGAATACTCACCTCTACTAATGTAGAACATTAAGTTTTAAAATCCTAATAATACTTGATACGAAAGTATTTTGCAGACACTTCAATGATTGAAGGCCCCTTCAATATTTGAATCTGTCTCGGATACATAGATGTCAGGAAATGTGAAGGCAGCTGTAACCAATTGGCAAGGACAGTGGCAAGGAAAAACATAGGTTTATAACGTCAATGTGCATCCTACGGTCAGTCTGATCAGAAAGAAATCATCGGTGTTCTGAAGAAAGATCAGAAGCAATATCTTGTATAGATTTAGATGTCTTCAACTGTTGAATATTTGGTGTAATAAGAAAATTATACATGATTTTTTCAATGTATTGGACTTCAGAGACTTTACATATTTAAAGGAGTAAGTTCATCATAATCTGTAACTTCTTAATCATGAAGGACTAAATACATTATGTTTGACGTAATAATTTTAAGTGTGACCACTATCTTACTGATTGAATTGGTCTACCATAACCTTCAAGACAACAGGCAAACGAGGAAAGCCAGGAATCTTGTGCGAGCTGGACATTGAGAAAGCATATGGCCATGTTAATTGGAAGTTTCTTCTCAAGGTGTTAGAATGTATGTGTTTTGGGGAGAAATAGATCAGATGGATTAGTTATTTTATCTCTAGTGTTAAATTCTCAGTCTTGATTAATGGAGGACCTGAAGGATTTTTCTCGGCACAGAGAGGTTTAAGACACGGAGACCCTTTATCTCCTTTTCTTCTCATTCTTGTCATGGAAGGTTTGAACAACATGATCAAAATTGCTAAAATAACTGGAAGACTGTCATGATTTGAAATGGCCAGCAATTTGGAATTTAGCCAGGAAGTCACGCACCTCCAATATGCTGATGACACACTAATTTTCTGTGACGCTGAAGAGGACCAACTCAGAGTACTCAGGACAATTCTGGTTTTGTTTGAGGGCATCTCAGGGTTGCACATTAATTGGAGGAAGAGTTTTTTGTATCCTATTAACTCTGTGCCTAATATGGATCTTTTAATTCAGGTTTTGGGAGGAGAAGTAGGTACACTGCCTACCACATAGTTAGGAATGCCCTTGGGAGCCAAATCAAAGTCCAAAGAAATTTGGGATTCAGTAATTGAGAAGTGTGAGAAGAAGTTGACAGGGTGGAAGGCTCAATATTTATCCTTGGGGGCGGGGGCAGGATCACTCTCATAAACTCAGTATTGAATGCAATGCCAGTTTATATGATGTCTCTATTTCCCATCCCAGTTGGGGTTATACAGAGGATTGACAAGATTAGAAGGGATTTCCTATGGAATGGCAACAAGGAGAAAAAGGGATACATCTACTTGAATGGTGCAAGTTGATACATGGGAAGAAACAAGGTGGTTTAGGAATCAGAAATTTGAAAAGGCAGAGCAATGCACTCAAATTGAAATGGTTGTGGAGATACTCTCAGGATCCTCAAGCTTACTGGGTAGACATAATCAGAGCAAAATATGGTGAAGATAACAACTGGATAACAAAGGAAGTAAATTCCCCTTATGGAGTGAGTTTATGGAGATCTATTAGAGCACTTTGGCCTTTAATGAAGGCTAACCCTACTATCAGGGTATTCAATGGTTGTAAAACATCTTTTTGGGGGGGGAAAATGGCTAGGAAATTCGTGTCTAAAAGATCTTTTCCCAAGCATTTATGCCTTGGACCTACAGAAAGAGATAACAGTAGATAGAGCATGGTCAACACAGGGATGGAACTTTCAGTTCAGAAGAAACCTAAATGATTGGTAAGTGGATATACTAGCAGAACTGTTCAGCAGATTGGAAGAATTCAAAGGTACAGAAGGGGGACCTGATAGATTATGGTGGCAAATAGACAGTAAAGGACTCTTCAGATTCAGTTCAGCATATAAGCTACTCAACAAAGATATCCAACAGATGGCCAACTGGCCATGGAAGAACATTTGGAAAGTTTCAATTCCATACAAAGTATCGTGCTTCTCCTGGTTGATAGCTTGGGAAGTGGTGCTGACATATGACAACCTTAGCAAGAGGAAAATCAATCTTTGTTCAAAGTGTTACTTGTGTGGTGAAGAAGCCGAGACAGTCAGCCATCTATTCCTAAACTGCAGGGTCACAGACATGTTATGGAAGATCTTCATTAGCCTTAGAGGCATTGTTTGGACAATGCCAAAGAAGATTATTGAAGTCTTGTTTAGCTGGGAAGAAGCAGGAGCAGGATTGATATACAGAGATAGATGGAGGATTGCCCAGCTTGTATTTGGTGGACAATCTGGAAAGAGAGGAATTCCAGATGTTTTGATGATATTAGCAATTCAGTTCAGAAGATTAAGTTGGATTGCTTTAGACTCTTTTGCTTTTGGTATATACAGGAGATATTGCTTCAGTGATATACACCCTTGTTTTTTGTTAGGTTTCTGAAGCAGTTTTTCTTCTTTCACTTGTAAATATGGTTTCAGCACAACCTCAGGTGCTGTTTATATAAATATATACAATATGTTACCTTCTCAAAAAAAAAAAAAAATTCAAAGGGTTTTGAAATTGCACAGAAAACCAAAAAACAGCTTTTTTTGCTAGAGAATTGATGCAACACAGTTCCAAATGGTCTCCTAGGACCCTAAATCCGAGATTCAGTGATTTCTAAAACAGCACAATATGTCAGGATATATAAAAGAACTAGAGTGGATAAGAAGAAAGAATAGATCATACCACCCTCTCCAATACTGTTCGGTTTCTTCAAGTCTTGCTCTATGCGTGTAACTGCAGTACAAGTGTTTGGCAATGGGTAATTAGAAGCGTCAAAAGCCAACACCAGAAACTAAAAAAATTAATACATCTAGAAACCCAGTCTACTATCACACGTCTGAAAAAAAAAAAAAAAACTGAAAGAAAGAGCTGCCCCTTCCCCCATTACCATCCTTAAAATAAAAATAAAATAAAATAAAAAGAAGGAAAGAAATGGCAAATATACACATGGTTACACACCATTTTTTTGAGTCATCATATTTCAATGTGCTGGGGATTGATACACGAGCAGAGTCAATATTTCTCAAAGAGCCTGATTTGACACTCCATTCAATCTGTAGATGCATAAAATTTTCAAATAAAAACTTGAGAGCCTCAACAAACTGCTGTCAGAAATGGAAGGAGTTCTAAGCATTGTTACCGCTTTTTCAGGGGTCGAGAAATGCTGCATCCTGTTCGACAGAATCTTCTGCATATGAATCAATGAGGCCATTGCTGTACCCTGATATATCAGGAAATCAGTACATAATGAAACAAAAATCATATCTCTAACAAGTTAGAAAGATTGACAACCTCAACAACGTCCACAACCACCAAGCCAGCCAGACTTGGAAGTGATTTTTTTGCAGCAACATGAATTGCAACTGCACCTCCCATACTGTGACATAAACAGAAAACTCTAAGCACCACCTCTTACTTGTGGTACAGAAAACATTTAACCCAAGCATGCAGTTAATCAAAATAAAAAGCTGAAATAGTTAATTCATAGCAAGACTAAAATTTCTTTCGAGGGAAAACATATAAAGGTTTCTTTCCTTTTCTTATCCTCTCAAACCATTTTCATTGTTGGTAACAAATATCTAGGAACAAATGACAAGAATTCAGACCAACCAAAAAATGGAGAAAGCAACGAAAGATACATTTCAGGACTCTTCAGACAGGAATATAAAATGGAAAAAGGCGAGGAAATGCAGCAAATCATTGAGTAAAAAATTCCAAGTAATCATCAGACTGATGGATGCAACAGATATCGATTTGGTTTACAGACCACTGCCACACTAATAGAAGTAATTCAGTTATTAAATTACTGAGCTAACGTAAAAACATTGTCCAGGGAATTGCGTCCAAGTAAAAAGCTTTGTGCCTCTTAGCTTGCAGCTACATAGAAACGATATAACACAGTATCTTTTATTTAGCTAAACACAACAGAGATGAATGCGAAGACATCAAACATTTTGGCATGAACAGAAATGGATACTTTAGATTTGTGTTAATCTACCAAGGGCAGAATGTAATACAAAGTGCTGTATATAGAGCCTCTGAAGATAGATCCTTTATTAGTCCCAAAAATGTATGATCTTGAAAACTATGTTTTTGATTAGCATATCAACCTAATAATTATTTGGGGCTGATCCCCTAGGAGTTGTTCTGCTTCCAGCATTGCATACACCTTTAGTGCTGTAAGTAGATATTTCTCTACTCATAAAGTTATTCCCTACATAGTAACTAGTCAAAAGAAGGCATAAATAATCGATGCACTAACTTCATGAGTACAACCTGTGACCAACAAGCACAATTGCAGGCGGAGCATCTCCATACATTGTCTTCAAAACAGAAATCACATCACTGCATAGCGTCTGCAACCAATTAAGACCACCATAACATGAGAATTGGAGCAAAAAGAGTCTCAAAAGCATCAAATGCTGAAGCTCATAGTAGCAAGATACATATTTCATAAGTACCTCAATGGACAAATCTACATCATTTTGAGTAGATGACTTTCCATGTCCTCTTAGATCCATGGCCATTATCCTAGCTTTCTCCTTAAGTTTGCTTGCTGCCAATGCAAATGAGAGCCTGAGAAAATAAAACTGCATCCATTTAGCATACTGTTTCTCGAATTTCAAAACTGATGTTCAACTACTTCATAGCAAGATACAGATAGAGGGAGAGAGCAAGCAAAACATTCACCAACAGTCTCTGTACCCTCCAACAGAAAGAAATTTTCCAAGCATCTTGAAATAACTAAGGAATTCACTAAAACTAACTGACCGCATAAAGTAAGAACAAGGTCACCAAGATTTTCTTAAGGCCATTGACTGACCTCTATGTTCCGGAAAAGGAAGTCAATAAAGTAAACTGTTGAACAGAAGACTACTGGCAAAGCAAGACACCTGGCATTTAGGTAAAACCCCCGTAAAGTGGTTGTACTACATTTGATTATATTCTCAAAATCCACCACCTAGGCGTTTACTCAGCTCCTTTTCTTCACTAAGTTTCCTCATTCATATGATGAAAGCTTCCAAATCTCCCCCAAAGTAAGCACAAATTCCTCTTCCGCGCAAGTTCTCTGCTAGAAGATGCTTGAACTCCCAAGTCCAATCCCTTGACACCAAGCTATGCAAAGTTTCTAGCGCCTTTTCTTTTGGGATAAATCAAATAAATTTCATTTATAGCACACAAGATGGTGCGTGTATAACATATAAATTTGTGGTTCAACCACAATCGCATATGTGGAGTTTGGGTTTCCCTTGTTCGATATCTCTTATATTTTTTCAAGAATAGTGGATTGAGTCTTACCTAGATCGATGATCCAGAAAATTGGCAGGGATAGGAACACAGCTTGGAGGAAGATCTCACCGTCCATTTTTTTTATTGCTAACTGAGAAATCCCTGAGGGCCAGCTGGCACATGGTTCAAAACGGGATGGATAATGAGTCTGCACCTTCACTCTTCTCCACTTAAATACCTGGCTTTTGTTTGTGGTAGGGTTTGAACCCGTAACATGCGCCTAACCTACACATCACCGGTGCACTCTTACCACTAGACCGAACCCTTGCGGCGACTACCTCACTAGGTCTTTTTTATAGAAATCTATTTAAAATGAGTGAGAGAAGCAAGAGATGTTCCATACTAGTGAGAATGATGTTAAAGGGTAATAAAAGATACTTCTTTCTTCATTATTGTTCTATGTAAGCAGTGGACAAGGCTCCCCTTCGAACTGTATAATCATATCATTCTCCACTCCTTAACCACGCCATTCTGCAATCAAACTATTGTTTTCTACCAAAATGTGAGAACAAGGAAGTGCAGGCTTTCCTATTTGGCTCTTCCTAATTCCACTTTTTCTTGATCTCTCTGGCATCTTCTGCACTTGGTCTATGCCTCATAGCCTCAGGTAAGTAGTGTGGCTTACAGAGGGTGCCTGATTATCACATGCGGAAGAAGCTAAAACAACAAATTCAAACTAAACTATTGTAAACGAAGGAGTTGCTATACATCTTTTTCTGCGTCTTGTTTTTCAGATTAGGCCATAAAAACTGATCTTCTCCTCCTCCCCAAGTCACCTGCTTCTACTCAGAAAAAGCTCCTTTTTTTGGACTCTGATGTATTATTGGCCCATTAGCGCAAAAAGATTGCCCAATAGATGGAAGAGACATAAGAACAACATGCAGAGTGGAGAATGCTCCCTTAGTTGGATGTCTTAATTTGTATTTTGTTTGGCTATGATTACTAATAAGAAGGTTGAAATGCCAATTTTTTAATTCTTTTAGGAGGAAAGGAGGAAAAGCAGGGTACAAATCTAAGTTGTTCCAATGTCACTTTTTGTTTGTAAAGACTAAAATGTCATCCAGCTTAAATGCCTTTATTATGATCCATATTCATCTGGAACAAATCTAAAATGAGATGTGGTTATACACTTTGTAACTACAACAACTACAGCAGAAACATAAGAAAAACTCATAACTCAGATTAGATGTTAGAAAGTTGCACCACACCCCACTTGTGGGAATACACTGGGTATGTTGTTGTTATGTTAGAAAGTTGCACCAAATGAATACACCTACCCAGAATAACCACCACCATGCAGGCAAAAAATAACAGGGCCTTCAGTTCCTGCCATATAAACATGAAATACCTGAAATGACAAAGCAAATAAAAGATGATCTTGCTACTTGACTACAAAAAGAAGAGCATAAAGAAAGGTACTACAAGGGGGGAAAGACAAAGTAATACTATGACACTCTCGGGCAGAGAGAAATATTTTGTCACGAAACAACTGAGTTTTCAAATCACTAAGAAAATTTAACAGAAGTTAGCACAAACATCATCTGAATCTGGGATCTGAATGTCATCCTCTTGATCGAAATAATCTGACCAGTCTAAAGGTGCATATTTCTCTGAAGACTTCCTGCAGAAATAATTAAGACAAAATTTTCAACCAAATGATACTCTAATATAATTAATCAAAAACAATAAATCTCTACACTTCTACATTTAGGTGTTGAATTGCAAATCGAGACACCTTTATCTGACCTAAAGCCCTAAAAGAGGCTCCCCTGTAACTAATATGCTAGCATCAAGTAGATGTTTTTTTTAATAGTAGTTTGAATTTCATAAACTACACTTGGGAAGTGCATATATATTAAGGGGTCGTTTGGTAGGATGTATTAGAAAAATAATGTATGCATTAGCTTTGTGTAATACTAATACCTTGTTTGGTACACTTTTTCAACCTATGCATAACTAATACAAGTATTAATTATACACCCTATTTGGTATTATCCTATGTATAACTAATACACAGCAAACCATGGTATTAGCAATTCAAGGGTTTTAATACATGCATAAGCATCGCTATTAGACACAATTGCTCCTGAAATCTCTCAAAACCTTTTCTAATTATTAAGTTTGAGGGTATTTTTGTAAACAACCATTTTTTTAAAATTATGCAATGCATGTTATTTTTAATACATTAAACCAAATAGTGGATAAGAAATAATCTCAGCATAACTAATGTCAACATTACCAATACACCCTATTCAACATTATTCTTATACACCCTACCAAACGACCCCTAACAGAAAAATGTTTGAATTTCCTTCGAACATTTTAGCGATTCTATGAAGTCTACAAAAGAGTTGCCACTGTTTACACCAGTCAGATTACACCATGTACAAGGTCGGGGTAAGGTCCGCGTACACTCTACCCTCCCTCAACCCCACCTGGAGGGATTATCTTTGGGTATGTTGTTGTTGTTGTAGATTACACCATGAATTTAACATTTGTAAACATCTGGAGTATAAGCAAAAATTAGCAAGAATCTCATCTTCGAAACACCTGCTGTTCTTTTCTTGATAAGGCAAAACACCTGCTGTTCTTCCTTCCAAACTGTCCAAAAAGACTAGTTTGGTATTGCTTTCCGAGCCACTACAAAATGCTTCTGCACTAATGTTGCAGCCTTTATCGACCTGAGGATCATCCACTGCACCCTACCTATATCAGGGAACATGTTTCAAATCTCCGAAACATATCTGCAGTGCAGCAGTAAGTGCCTTGGTAATTCTAGGTCTCTCGTACACATATGACACTTGTTAAACAGATTGTAATCTCTTTTCTGTAAATTATCTTGTGTGAGGAAAACTTCCTGAAGGGCAATCCATTCAAACATGTGCTTTAGTTCTTCATTTCATCTTCCATGGCCATTCTACATTTTCTGTTATCCCTCTGCTTAAACTTTTACAGTATGACATCACTGCAAATTTTCCATTTCTACTTGCTTCCGATTATACACTACCAGGGATCTTCACTATTTCCTTCACTTCTCTGATCATATAGTGAAGCCACTCTATCAACCTCAGTCAATCATCCTTGCTGTCTGCAACTGCTTCTTCCTGATTCACTATTAGTGGGCATATGTAAGAGACGTGATCTTTAACGATTGCTGCTTAATCTAACCATCTCGCCACCTTCCTTTTATTCCTTCCATCCCCTACTTTCAGTTTGACCATTTGTTTTGAAAATGTGCCAAGAGATTGCTTAGATGCTTTCATAGAGCCACCCCACTGCCAGAGCAGGTTCTGCTATTCCAAAAAGCATAAATTACATCTTTTATCATGTTGACCTCTTTCCAAAAGTCTAATTGCTTATCGTCAAACCTCTATAGCGATTTTAAGGGTAGACATAGGATAATTTCAGATCTTTTGCCTCCAAACCTCTTAGGTGTAATTATTATGGACTGCTTTACAAAATGAAATTGTCTTTTTGTTGCCTTAGGAAGCACCTCATTAACTTGTTTATTTGTTTGACAAATTTTTTGGGGAATGTGGTGCAGTGACATATAGAAAGTGGAGCATCAAGTAGAAGTTCTTAACAATAGAACAAGTTAGTAGTTTTCTTAGCACAGATTGAACTTGCCCTATCAATGGAGTAGAGTGACTATCCTTAATCTCCCCCTTTTTCGGCATTGGTCTATTATGATCTGACTCGGCTGAGCATTGTTATTAAAGATGCATCGCTTCATTAGTTAAGTATAGACCTCAACTCTCTATAGTGTATATGTTACAATCATAAAGGTCACTGTGCTGTTAGGAAGGCACTTGAGCTCCATCACTTCCACAACCGTCCTCAAATAAAATGCAAAAAGGCAGTCACCGACCTTCCAAACACTTGAAGGAAAAGCGCACTATAAAAAGGACAATTTGTAGCTCCACCAGTTTTTTCGACCTCTCAAAAATGAACCCGACACTTCCGGAAATAGGTCAAGTAAATGCAATATGTCCATGAGAAACATTTAGGTTATGACATTTCCATACATGACAAGAATAGATACTTTTTGTGTCATTAGTCAGTTCCTTGGCCAATTATAACAAGCTCAACTAGGTACCTCAATAAAAAATAACTGGATGTTCCTATACATTAGGTTTACCAAGATTCCTTATTTCTGAAAATGTTATCTCGATTACTATGTATATCTCCAAAAAATCTCCACAGCAAAAGCTAATCCCCCCATTAAACAGTAAAAAAATAGCAAGAAATACCATCATCAGAGCTTCTCCATTAAAAATAAAAGAAGCCATAAATGTAAAAATCATTTTTAGTATCTCTAAAATGCCAATCACACAACTTCATCAATAAAAAAGAATGCGAATCACACAATACAAATAAATTTTATTCGAAACCCACAATACATTTTCACATACTACACAGACATAGGAAGGAACAAGCACCCAAAAGTTCATTTTTTTAAGGAAAATGGAGACATAAAAAGAGGTTTACCGAATGGGAGGGCGAGAAGGGACAGAAGAAAAGGCAGAAGGAAGATTGTGGGTTTCTTCTGAGCCTTCTTCTGGAAGTGATGTAAGGTTTGATGAATCCATTTTTGATGATCACTCAAGTACTATGTGCTGTTTCAAGATTGTGGTTTATTTTCAAGAATTCCTGTGTGATTTGATGCTTACGATGTTTCTCATATCATACGTGTTGGGTAAAATTCTGCTTTTCAGTTTTGAAGCCCTCTAGCCCACTAACAAGCCCAACCCACAAGTAACATATTGGATTGGGTCATTCGCACAAATGGGTGGTTTTTAATTTTTGGTCCCACAAATTTATGGTCTTTAAATTTTGGCCGTCAGTATTTTTGGCGCGGCATAAGCTTAGATTTCACTCGGTAAAGTTTATCGCTCTATATATGTATCATAACATCCACTATGACCGTACCCGGATAGAGATGATGGTTTTTAATCTGAAAGATATTACATCACTTATGCCACATAACTTAATTCCTACATAATTTGTGCCAAGCAAGGCAAAAGTGCCATTTTCGAAGACAAATGTTACACAACATATGCCAAGTGAAGGTGTGTGGATACTCCATTAAATAAGCAGCAGGGACAAAAATTAAAGACCAAATATATGAGGGCCAAAAATTAAAGAGAAGTGTGTTTGAAGGACAATCCGTGCAATAAAAAAAAACCTATTTTGGTCACTTCATTTAACTGGTAGCCACCTTACATGTTATTTTGCATGAATATTCAGTATATTCAGTTTAGTGTATAATACTATTTTCAAATTTATAGCGATTGAAATATAATACTTCGAAGAATTTTTACACAAAAACCGAATTTATAGCGATTCTACAAAATCAAAAATCGAGTCGAGACAAGAAAGGGTTGCTCAGATGGTAAGCACCATCCATCTCCAATCCGAAGGTTGTGGGTTCGAGTCACCAAAGGGACAAAAACGAGGAGCTCCAGGGGGAGGGGTAAATAATAATTAAAAAACTGAGTCGAACCGACCGGACGCCGACCCCTATCCCTATCCTTATCTAATGACCACTAAAAGGCATTTCGGCAAGAAATATGATAGACCCAGTTTCTTTCACCTACTTTATCTCTTGTAAATATGAACATTTATACTGGTAACTTGTTACACCTCTGAGATTTCAGACTTATTGCATTGAGAGTGGACTAATGCGAGCTTAAGGTGAATAAGAAGTCCTTACGAGATTAAGGAAAGTATTAGATAGCTTAAAGTGTGTACCATAGGATTTTGAAGTCATATGAGTATGTGGAACTAAGTTCGTTGAAGGAAGTGAGATGTAAGTCATGTTTGGAAAGGTTTTCGCCATAATTGAGCTAATATTTATTTAGTAATGTCTAGAGGAAGGGCTATGGGGCCTCTTGTATGGTTAATGAAGTGTTATGCAAGTGTCAAGAAGGTTCCATAAGTATTGGGAGTCAAACGAATCGAAAGGAGCAACTTATCAGAAGATGGCACTTTGACGGACCGTATAATATTTGACGGCCCGTCAAATGTTGGAGCACCACCGTATAACGGTTACAGTGAGCTGTGCAAAGCTGGGCATTTTGACGGACCAGTTTGATGGACCACAGAAATTCCTGTGGCCCGTCAAATTGTATCTCCCCAGCGTGAAATAGTCACAGTGAGCCATGTTTGACGGAGCATTTTGACGGCCGTAGGAATTTTGACGGCCCGTCAAAGTGGGCGCAGAATTGCCGTCGGGTTTTTAAGTCACACTTTATATATTTCGTTTTACTTCATTTGGACCTATTATTTTCCCAAAATCAGATCCAAGAGCTCTCCAAAAACCCTCTCTTCAACTCCATACACGAATCTAAGCCAAGTCCAAGAAAATTAAGAGATTTAAGTGCTAAGGAGCTTGCTAGGGCTTGTGGAACTCAAGTTTTTCTTGGGTGTTGATGCTAAGGTTTTCACTTTGGTGGAGTAAGTTGATCCAAGACTTGTTCTTGTGTGGTTAAGGTAAGTTTTCACATCTTTTATGGTTGGGGCTATTTGATTGTACACCATTTGGTTGAAGGAAGGAAGAAAAGGTGAAAATGGGGTCAAGTATGAATTTAAGGATATTATGAGCTATAGGTTATCTTGAATTCAAATTCTTGGCATGTTAGGAGTATAATCTTGTTGTGGATGTTATAGATGATGTTGAGGAAATATTGTATTTAAGCATATATGGTGTTGTGTTGTAGCCATTGTTATGAATGATCATGAAAAGGGGTTTTGGGATTGGATGATGCTTAACTTGAATGAAATCTCTTGATTATGGTATTGTTGATAATGTCATTGTTGATTGGGAGCTGTTTGGAATTTGGTAGAAGTAGATGAAATAGGGGAAATGCTGCCCAATTTTCGCTAGCTTACGAATTACACTCGTTTGAACTTAAGGGTGTCATGGAAGCCTAACCTTGGTATGAAACCTCTTAAATGTAGATTTATCGAGCTTTGGAGGTGAACGTTAAGTAGTTATGAAGACATAAAGGTATGTAAGGTTAACCCTTCTTTCTTAAGGCATGATCCCATTGATGTATACCCTCATGTGGAATCCATAGTATCTTCCATGATGATTTCATTCCTAGGATCACTAAAGCTCATGATCTTGATATTCTCACGATATCATTGGTCTCGCCCTATGATAGTTGATCCTCTAAGGAAGGCTATAATGAAAATGATGATGATGATGATGCTGTTGAGGATATGTATGTACTCCTATGTATATATATAATTATATATTAAAGTACGACTACTAAGAACACCGAGCTTATATGGCCGGGTATGATGTCTATCGTGCGCGCACCACTGCAGCTGGGTACGGATGACACTGAGCCTTGGTAGGTCCAGGTACGTATAACACCGACCCTTATCATAGTCGGGTATGTAAGACACCGAACCTCTATGGTCGGGTATGATACCACTATATGAATAAATGTATGAAATGGAAGTTTCCCATTAGAAAGAGGGTAAGTAAATATGATGAACGTCGCTAGAGGTATAAATGGCTCTTTCATTCCATGAATTTTCTGTCTTATGTTATTTCTCCTGCTTCTATTATGTTGTTGATTATGCTTTACATACTCAGTACATTATTCGTACTGATGTCCTTTTATTTGTGGACGCTGCGTCATGCCCGCAGGTGGACAGGGAGATAGACTTAACCCATAGACTGCTTGTTCAGAGATTGCATAGAGGAGCTCCATTTGATTCGGAGCCGCAACTGTTGGTACTATTCTTTTGTGTATATGTATGGGCATGGCGGGGCCCTGTCCCGTCCTTATGATGATATTCATACTCTTCTTAGAGGCTCGTAGACAGTCATGTATAGTAGATGTCTTTTGCCTTGCCGGCTCCTATTTTGGTACATCATTTTGTTAGCCTCGTTGGCTTGTGTACATGTGTATGGGCATAGTTGTTGACGTTGATATATAAAAGTGCTTTAGCCGTTGGAAATGGCATTGTTGAGGCATAGAATTGTTAACAGGCCATGTGGCTCACCTAGAGATGAATGTGAAAGTACGATGAGAGGTGCCCGGTGGGTTAGCTCCAGGTGCCCTTCATGGCCCTCCGGTTGGGTCGTGACATAACTGTTGCATCATTGTTGTGCTGATTTTGTATTCGGAAGTACCAAAATTCATTACAAAAATTGGTTAAAATTAAGATATCCATTAGACAAGTTAATTTAATTACATCTACTTATTAGTATCATAGTATTATTTATGTCAACCCTCATCCGGAAAAGAAAGTGATTTGATTAAATCTATTGATTCAACAAAAACTAATCGAAAGAGGTTTTTGTTATCATTGGTATAACTCGGGCGAGAAAACATTTATGTTCTTATATCACTAATTGTAAACTATTTAATTACACTAATCAAAAGAGGTGTTTTTAATAGTTACTTTCAAGTGAATATATAATTACATTAGAAATAAGCAATTATTCTTTAGTGAAATTAAATAATAGAATCAGAATTTTTATAATAATCGTATCAAAGTGGATTCAAGGATTCCCAAGTCCTTTTAAAAATTTATACTCAATCAATTTCTTTAGGAAAAGGCATAAGTACCCCCTGTGCTATATCTGAAGTTTCCGGGACACACCGTATCTTTACCGGGGGGGGGGGGGGGTTTCCTATTACCCCCTAAACTTAGTTTTCCTTATTTCTTTTCACCTTATGTGCCAACGTGGACCAAGATGTGCGAACACCTCCTTCAAGCACGTAGGAACTTAAAAAAATGCTCTAACTTATACGAAATGGTCATGTGTCAGTCCGAAAGCTGATTTTCAATAGCTCTTCGTTCAAACACAAACGCTTTTCATCCCCATTTTATCACCCACTTTCAAGAGCTCCAAATCTGAGTTTGGGTTTCAAAATTCAACAAACACTCAGTCAAATCAGCACCAATCAAGCTCAAATTTCAACTACAACTTCACAATAACATAATCACCAAAGTCCAGTAATCAATTTGGCCAACAACTAAAAATTTTGACAAACCCATTTTTTTCATTCTTCAAGTTTTTTCAAGGTTCAAAAATGGTGGATTCTAAATTCATTCTTCATTTTCGAATCTCAGCAGCAACTAAGGATCTAGAATGAGTTTAGTACTTGAATCTTAACTTGAAAACTTCCAACCTTCGAATCTGCTCAGCACCTCCAACCCCTTTTCGAGTTCATATAGAACAATAACAAATTTTATTGTTCTAAACATAAAGTGATATTTCCATTATATTTTAGAATTAAAAAGAAAACAAAAAGGAAGAAAATGGAATATATTTAAAAAAAATTTAGTAAATTACATGTGGCAGCATGTGTATTTCACTGCCTACCAAGAGTTTGATGCTCTATGCCACGTCAACACTTAGGGTGGCGTTTATTACACTTTAAAATAGTTCAGGGGGAGGGGTGGGGGTGGGGGGGGGTGTAATAGGACCCCCGTAAAGAAAAGTTGTGTTCCTGGAACTTCAGGTATAGCTTAGGGGGTACTTATACCTTTTCCCATTTCTTTACATTTCAAATTTTCCAAAATTTCACTCACTCATAAATTCGATCCTCCGAAATATTAAAGAAGATAATCTAAATCCATAGCATAGATGTTTCACTCTCTGTGAGACGATATCTTAAATTGTATTATAATTTGGCAAAGCACAAGCAAGAACTTCTATACACATTGGCCTCGTGAAATTTTTAGCGTCGTTGCCGGGGATTGGCAATTATCTACTCCAGATTAATTATCTTCTTACTAATTTGGGAAAGCATTTTTTTCTCAAGAATTTCGACTAGTTTATGCCCGATGTTCCTCTACAAAATTGTTTGAATATTATCCTGAAATTGAAAGATCTTTATGATTACACAGGAAAGAACATACTTCAACTTCTCACAGTCCAACTAACAAAGACATGGAACAAGAAGAAGGACTTCTCAACAATCCACTACTTCAGGAATACCAGTTTGATAAAGTAGCACCGCGACCAGCTAATATGATTATGAGGGATTACACCTGATCAGTTCGCGGGTAAATCAAGCGTTAGAAGGCCTTATGTGACAGCTAACAACTTTGAAATCAGAACCGGTTTAATTCAAACAATTCAAAAATACAGTCAATTAATTGGAGATCCCAGTGAAGATCTACACAATCATTATTGATTTTCTTAAGCTGGTTGAAAAATCTAAGTATAATGGGGGTGTCACCAGATGCAATTAAGCTAAGGCTTTTTCCTTTTTCCTAAAAGATGCTGCTAAAATATGGTTACGTTGCCTGCCTCAAGGATCCATTACAACAAAGGATCAGATGACTCAAAAATTTCTATTAAATATTTTTCTCCTGCCAAAACAACAAAGAATATACAAGATATTAACAAATTTTGTCCAAATGGACACTGAATCAGTTTATCAGGCTTGGGAAAGATTAAAATATTTATTAAGTAAATGTCCTCATCATGGAATCCTTGACCATATGCTACTATACATTTTCTATCACGGGCTAAAACCGTCATCTAGAAATGTTTAGATGCAGCTACTGGAGGTTTTATAATGAAAGAACCACTAATGAAACTTTACAATTGTTAAATAACATTCTGAAAATGCAGTGCAATGGCTAGCTGGTCGTATTACGATAAAAAGACAGCAACTGTAAATCAGATGGATGTTTTGAATACCTTAACTCAACAAGTTGCATCTTTAGCACAAAAGTTTGAAACCTTTAAGGTAATTCCACAACAATCCAATCAATCTGAAGGATGTGATACTTGTGGTGAGGATCATCTTAATCATGAATGTTAATACAATAATCAGAATGATGAGCAAGTAAACTTAATAGGTTACAAAGCTTACCCTTAGGGGAGTCCTATAGATCAAAAGCAATCACGATTTCAATGGAGCAACCCCAATGGTGTCCCGATCTAAATTCCCCAAATGACTAAGTCTTAAAACATAAATTAAATGCGGAATTTAGAAAGAACAACCCATAATAAGTCTCATAATGGGTCTCATAATAATAACATAAAGTAAGTTTGAGTCAATACATCTCCCAAAACCTGGGAGTCATAAGTGCAAAAGCTACTAATGTGGAATACAAGTCTAAAAGTAATACATAATGCTGTCCTAAATGAAGAAACAATGAAGTTTGGAGCTACAGAATAGCTGGCAGCTCACCCTAAATTCTGAAACGCGCCTCAACGATCGACTGAGCTTGTCCTCTACTCAATCTAGGATGCAAACCTGCACATAAAGAGGTGCAACAAGTGTAGAGTGAGTATGGGAAGCACGTGTATCCAACAACATCGTTGACCGACCCTAAATTGAAGCGATAACGAGGGTTGATTCTTCCGATACTCACCTCCTTGCTTTGTTAGTATTAAGTTTCACAATTTATAAGCACTCAAGCATTTAAGATAGGAAAGTCCACAATTCAGATAATTATTAAAGCTTATTTCTTTCCAATTATTCATATAAGGATTTCAAATAAACAATACAGTCAAGTATGAATGGTATGATATGCAAGTGATATGAATGCAATGCAATGGTCAATATGCACCGGTATACACACGCTCCTGCAGTAAGTTTCACGTGACACATGGGGAACTCATGAGGTCGATATACTCATCCGGAATTCCAGATCCTCTATATCAGAATAGAGTCCCAGCCAATGGGCTGTCATATCATCATCGCTCAAATGATATACCATATCCTACAGGCCTTTACGGACTATTCCTTATGTCTCATCAACCATATGTCAACAATATCGTGAAAAGTATGAAATGGGTATGCGTACACCATACAAATGCATAATATCAATTCAATATCAAGTACAGTTCTTCTTTCATGATTTATACGAGATGTGGAGTGATGAATGTATGATGAATCAATAATCACAAGTATAAGTTAAACATGGATATCATAAGCCTACATAATCAACAACTATACTAAACTGTACATTTAACACTGCCTCCAATGCCCTAAGCTCAACATATATCCCCATCACATGAAGATTCCATTTTTCATTAATCACCCATACAAATACACCGGTACCAGCAGAAGTACTCGTCACCTCAGGAGTAAGGACCCTCAATTCCCCACTACGCCTCTTAATTAGATTAGCTAACACAAACACTACATAAAGGGTTTAGTAAGTCTTAACTTGCCTGAATCCGAAGCCCGAAGAGTCACTTTGCTGTCTTTCCCTTCCTTTAAGCTTCCGAACAAGCGCAATCTATTCAAATATGGTATCTACATAAGAATACGAACCCGTAGACACCAATATTGCTATATAAATGTTTCGGGTCCAAAAAATCAACCCAAAACCAATCTCGAGCCCCGAAGGTCAAAACTGTAATTTCAACTTAAATTCATCTTACCATAGTCTAAATAGTGAGAATCCTAAAAAATCATTGAAATCTAATTACAATTGGATCTTCAATTTGATCGTTTACACTAAACCCATGTTCATAAAGAAATCCTTAATTCTAAGCCTATTTCATTGAAGGAATCACTAAATAATGGACGGAAACGTGGCAAATTACTTAGATGAAGGTTAGAATCTTACCCTAAGGTTGAATCTCGAAGAAATCACCTAAAATAACCTAATTTCGAGCTCCCTAGCTCCTAAAATTGATTTAGAAAGAATGAGGTCCGGGAAAATGGAATAAATCTTACCAGCTACTTAGGTTCTGCGGACATGACCTCGCATGTGCGACCTTGCACCCACAACGAAAATTTTCGTAGGAGCGGAACCCACTTAATCTTCTCCAATTCCACAAGTGCGGATAATTCCACGCAGAAGCGGTCTTGCATCTGTGGACCCTCCATCGCAGGTGCGGAACTCGTACCCTAAGCTCAACTTCGCACCTACGGCCCACCTAGCACAGGTGCGGCTCCACAGGTGCGATTGCACCAAATATCAGCTAAACAGCCAAACCTCTAAGTCTCCAAACTTCGATTTAACACCCGAAACTCATCCGGAACCCCCGGACACAAACCAAGTATGCATTTCAGTCACAAAACACGGTACGAACCTGCTCGCACATTTCGAATTCCCAAAAGAGGTTGTCTTGACCCGGTGTTGACCAAGGTCAACTCCAATTCTCCAAATTACTAGTTTCTCATCCAAAAACCCAAATCACACTTGAACACCTGCGGAGCTGAACCAACGGTATAAATCACATTCCGGACCTAATGGAACTGACAAAACTTTGAAAATGATGCATTTACGCCCAATGTTGACTTTGGTCAAACATCCTTGTTCTTTAACTTAGAAATTTCCAATTTTACCAAAACTAATCCAAAACCTGCCTGATTGCCTCGAGAACTGCGCCACCTATCTTCGCAAGTCATAAATACCAAAATGAAGCTACGGAAAAGGTATGTTAGAAAAAATTAGAAAAAATCTCAAAACGATTAAACGAGTCATTACATCAGATATCACTTAAACAAGCGTTTGTGCTCGAATGGTAAGTAATAGAAAATACCTGGACTCTAAAAAAACTGAGGATATGTCCGCATATCCGACTCGGCCTCCAAAATAGCCTCCTCAACTGGACGATGCCTCTATTGCACTTTCACTAAAGTTATTCTTTTGATCTCAACTTCTGAACCTACCTATCCTATATAGCTGTTGGCTCAAAGGATAGATTCTGATCAAGCAACACCGAACCCCATTGAATCACATGAGAACCATTTGAATGGTTCTTCTTCAACATCGAAACATGAAAAGCTAGATGAACACTCGACAAACCAGGAGGTATGCCAACTCATAGGCTATCTCACTGATACACTAAACTATCTAAAATGGTCCAATATACCTCGGGCTCAACTTGCCCTTCTTCCCAATCCCCATCACACCCTTCGTGGGTGAAACCTTCAACAAAACTCACTCTCCAACCATGAACTCTAAATCACGAACCTTCCAATCCACATAACTCTATTGCCTACTCTAAGTCGTGAGAAGTCTCTCCTGAATCAACTTAACCTTATCCAAGGAATCTCTCAACAAATCTGTACCCCAAGGCCTAACCTCAAAAGCCTCAAACAAACCAATCGAAGAGCGACACCTCCTACCATATAAAGCCTCAAATGGCGTCATCTTAATACTTGAATGGTAACTATTGTTGTAGGCAAACTTCGCCAAGGGTAGAAATTGATCCCAATGACCACTGAAGTCAATCACATAAGCCCGCAATATATCCTTGAGGGCCTGAATAGTCTGCTCGGACTGGCCAATAGTCTGAGGGTGAAAGGTTGTACTAAGCTCCACTCTGGTACCCAACTCCTTTTGCATAGACTGCTAGAGATGTGATGTAAACTGTGTGCCTTGATCAGAAATGATAGAAATGGGAACTTTATGTAAACGAACTATCTTTCAAATGTAGATCTTGGCCAACTTCTCTAAATTATAGGTCGTCTGAACGGGAATGAAATATTCAGATTTGGTCAACCTGTCCACAATGACCCAAATAGCATCAAACTTGCCTAAAGTTCGTGATATTCCTACCACAAAGTCCATATCAATCTGCTCCTACTTCCACTCGGGTATAGGCATCCTTTGAATCATACCAATAGAGCTTTGGTGCTCATACTTCACTTGTTGACAATTCAAACACCGAGATACAAACTTCAGTATATCTCTTTTCATTCGACAGCACTAATAGTGTTGCTTCAGGTGACGATTTGTAGCCCCTGGGTGAATGGAATACTTCAAACTATGAGCCTCCTCCATGATCAATCTAGTCAAGTCACCCCCTCTAGGAACACAAATCCGACCTTTGGTCCTCGAAACACCACTACCATCAAGAATCACCTCTTTAGCCTCACCTCGTAACACCTTGTCACGAATCTTACACAATTTCACATCATCGAACTGATGAGCCCTAATCTGTTCCAATAAGGAAGATCGTGCCTCCACACAAGCTCGAACTTTACCAGGCTCTGAAATATCAAGTCTCACGAAATGATTAGCCAAAGACTGAATATCCATAGGCAAAGGACGTTCTCCCGTGTGCAACGTACCCATACTCATCGCCTTTCGACTCAAGGCATCCGACACTATATTGTCCCTGTCGGGTAATAAAGAATAGTCATGTCATAATCTTGAGCAACTCCAACCACCTACGCTGTCTCAAATTAAGGTCCTTCTAATCGAATATAAACTGAAGACTATGATTATCCGTAAATACCTCACAATGCACCCTATAAAAATAATGCCTCAAAATCTTCAAATCAAACACTATCGCTGCCAACTCCAAGTTATGAGTGGGGTAGTTTTTCTCATGCACCTTTAATTGCCTCAAAGCATAAGCTATCACTTCCATTTTGCATCAACACACAACCAAGGCCAACTCTTGAGCTTCTGAAAGCTCGCCTCGCACTCATCGGACTAATGAAATGCCACTTTCTTCTGAGTCAATGTAGTCAATATGGATGCAGTGGATGAAAATCCATCCACAAAGCGCCGATAGTAACCCGTGAGACCTACGAAACTCTGAACTACCTCAATCTTCTTGTCATCCACCATCATACCATCCTTAGTCACCACATGCCCCAAGAATGCCACCGAACTAAGCCAAAACTCACACTTCATAAACTTGGCATAAAGGTGATTTCCCTTTAGATTCCTAAGCACATCGTAAAATCTTTGCTCGTACACCTCCCTACTACGGGAGTATATCAAGTTGTCGTCGATGAAGACGATAATAAAAGAATTCAGGTAGGCCCGAATACCCCATTCGTCAAATCCAAAAAGACTGCAGGGGCATTTTTCAACCCAAATGACGTCACCAAGAACTCATGGTTGACACCCAATTTTGTCCCGTCTTCCCCAAAATATTTAGTTACGCTTCTGATATTTTGGCAACTTTAAAATAATTATTTGTATTTTACTATAATTATTAGTTTTTATTAATACCGGCATTTCATTATTCTATTGCAGGCACAATTGTTATTATCTTTTATTTTATTACCACTGCTACTACTACTACTACCACTACCACTGCCACTGCCACTACCACTACCACTGCCACTGCCACTACCACTACCACTACCACTACCACTACCACTACCACTACCACTACTACTACTACTACTACTACTACTACTATTATTATTGTTATTATTTGTTATTATTGTGACCAGTAGTATTATAATTCGCATTTCAGCATTTTTACCAGCTTATGCACACGCATCGCGTTTATTTTCGCGCAATCAAATAATAGCGTTTTATTTACTGTTGAACTCTTAAATTATTACCACACGGTTATTATGGCGTTTTATAATCTTATTTTATCCGGGGATTGATAATTACATATGTTTTATATAAAGTAATATTTTAACACACGTTAGCATATAATTAATTAAAATGGGTCTTTTATTTAAATTCGGGAGCCAAATTATTGACCCATATTTTAATTCATCTAACCCAATCCCGGAATCTAATCAACCCATACTATTTTTGGACTAGCCCATAAGAAATCTTTTTAAAAAAAAAAACCGGCCCACACCCATTACCCGTCCGACCCGCCCCGGCCCATCTCGTTTCTTAATGAACGAGTAGGGTTTTTCCCTTGAATTTTCCTCAACGTCACCCCCCCCCCCCTCTCTCTCTCTCTTCCCCCGCTCCTCTCTCTCCTCTCTTCCTCTCTCTTCATTGACATAAAATGGAAAATCGAGGCCACTTTCGTTCCCAAATGTGTTCTCGCATGGCCAATTTTGGGAAAGAAATTAATGAATCGATTTTCTCCGGTTCAGAGGTCAACGTTGGAAAGTTTGGATGCTTGTTCTTTTTCTCTGGCTCTCTGCGTTCAATCTGAAGCATTTTAATGGGTTTCGTCCTTTTGTGAAGGTAAATCTGTCCTTTATCGCCTTTATTGATGGAGTTAGTACAATTTTTTTTATGAACATCGTCGTTTTTCGGGTGTTCGTCGGCTACGTAATCCGAACGTTTGATTTTAAAGGGTCAATTTAAATCTCAATTTTGCGTTTTTTGAACCCCCACCTAGCTACCCCTATAATAGGGCTTATGAACCGATTCGGGGGACAAGGTTTTCCAAAATTACGTTAAAAACTCTCTTCTAAAATATATAGCTTCCAAAAGAAAATCTTAAAAAAATAATCAGTTTATAGTAATCATATATTTTGGTGATTGATAAAAAATATACTAAAGCATTTCTGTCCGTTTTATCGCTCGGGGTATTGATTCGGATCTATACGAACTCGGAGTATGGTGTTCGAGTAGATATCGAGACCTTCGCCTTTACTTTGCCTCCACAGAAAGAAGGTAATAGCCCCACTTTAGATCATTTTTTTAATTTCGGTCGGGTCTTTATGTGTGTACGTTCGAGCAACATTTATTAGCTTGTTCATTTCGCTTAGGATTAGCTTTAGTTTTCACTCTTTGCGTGTTTGGTGTGTCTCGGTTATTAGTATAACATTATTAGTAGCTTGGCCTTACAAGTCTCTTTAATGGAAATGGGATTAATCAAGGTATGTTAGTTTAATGCCCATTGTATGATCAGTATAGTCTAACCTTGGTGTAGGGATAGCATTAGTTTATGGTAGACTGTCAAATGCGTCATTAGTTCATATCTATGTTCAAATGCCAGTATGTATAACTCTACACACTTGTTAATTTTTCGTTAAAATAAAGGCCCATGTTAAATGATTGCCTTATTTAGTTCAGTCGGAGTCCATTAACGCGTATATTAATCTTAACAGTCCTTATCATGTATTAATAGAATACTGAGGTTGTATTTAAGAAGTCAAGTTGGGGGTTTAGATGTACATAGAGGAGATTGAATCAAAATGCTTGGTTAACATTTGAAATGATCAATGCCACAGTTCATGAGTGTTCATATGCTTTGTGTCGTCTAGTACTATCATTGACATGCTTGATATACACTTGCTTTTGGTTTTCACCTAAATGTTCTAGCTGTCCTTATCCTTTAAGAATTCTTAAGAGCTTTAGATTTGATAAGATGCTGAAATGAGTCTCAAAATTAGTTAAATGAGATCCTTGTAAGCAAAATGAACTTGAGATGCTATTTTAAAGTTCAACATTTTGTTTTAACTTGTATCCATTTGCATTTGGCTTATGAAAATTGTTAGGAATGGTTATGATCTGATAAATTGATCAAAGTCTTACGGGTATCACTAATAATGGCGATTAAAGATTTCATACATTAGGATGGTACATAGTTCATTAATAATAAGTGATGTTCATTATCTTCATGTGTGAAAATGATCAATTACGCCCTTGTATGCCTCTTGTTTTGCTAAAATTAGTTTATATGTGCTGACATGTGATTCGAGCTGACCACATTTTTCAAAGGAAATAAATGCATGGTTTAGTACTTGCTTGAAAGACGAAAAATGGCATGAACTTTTTGTAATTTGAGCAACATGTACATTTAAATGAAGATTCAATCATAACATAGAAATTTGTTGTGTGTTTGCAAGCATGCCTTATATTTAATTAGATTGTTTATATGGTTCCCGTAGTTGAAATTTGAACATGTCTAAGGCGTGCCATGTCACATACTCCCTTTCCTTGTACACAGCCGTATTTTATTACTTGGAAAATATGCTAAAGTATTTTTAAATACCTTTATTATAAACACTGAGGTACATTTTCCTCTTAAGTTATCAAAGATTTAGCAAGCATGATACCTAGTCTTATCTGTTTGTTCATTATTTGACTTTTGAGGAATAAAGAATAGCTATTAAATTATGCCCACAAATTAGTATATGCCCACAAATTAAATTAAGTACAAAATTGAGAGGCTATGACAATTATGATAATGCTAAGTGAATTACAACTTGGTTGGGCTAAACAAGTATAAACACAACTTCAGGCTTGTCACAAAATAACGAAAAAATAGGCCGAATGTTTGAAGTAATGATTGGATAAACATGATGACGAGGCCAAACAGCAATCCAGAAACTCTGAACATATCTCGGGTACAAGTGTCATGGAGTTCTATATACGATATACAGGTGATATGCCTATTTGGACTCCTTCTCAGAATTTCAAGAGTCAAACTATGGTATACGATATGCCATTAGTATACCATTGAAGAATAAAACCTTTCAAGGACATACCTGCGATACCTTAGTCATATGCTATGCTCAATATTCCGTTAACTACAGATTACCACGCATTCGGTTGTTCAAAAATTTCAAGGCTTTTAAGAGATTCTACACCTTTTAAAGGCCAAACATAACTTCAATCAAGGCTAACAAGTAAAGATTCTACAACATACAACTTTACTTCCAAATCTTAACACGCGTAGGGCAAGGAAGTCACGGAAAAAGATTCGACTAATGCGAGAACAAAGAAATCAGCGACTTATTCCATCGTTTCCGAGGGGGAAACCGAAGTGATGAAGTTAGTAAGTGCACTTCGCACTTTGCTATGGTTTGTGTGCAAAGGGCACACATCACATGTCAATGATACAAAAAAAAATAGCATAATCAAAATAAACATGACAAACTTTTAGGTGATAGGTCATACAATTATTGATAAATGGGAAGGGGGGGGGGGAGGGGGGAGGGGTAAAGGAGAACACATCAACAGACTTAGGGGTGCAAAAGAATGCAAAATTTTAAAGCCTATTTATTGTGACCGAGGAAGACAACGACAAACTAGGATTTCAAGTCATTTCTAGCTTAATTTTGCATTGAACAGATTTAAATAGTAAAAAATAAGCTGTAAGTTTTCAGAATCAATGAAGACCCTTTTTAGAAGCTAAACAAATTTCAAAACTGGGTCATTTTCAAGGTAAAACCCAAAAAGATCATGCTTAGCAAGCAGAAATACTAGAATGGGCAGATGGGCATAGCGGTACTAGCCTTATGTCTTTTGTGAAGTCGACTTGGCAACTAGTAGTCCATATGTGCATATGGAGAGGGGGGGGGAGAACAAGTAGAATAGTCAAGTAAACAAACAATTGCAGAGAAGAGTCCGGAAAAATGGGATCATAGGGTTCGCACAAGAGCTGAAGGTCGAGGGATTGACGAGGTTCAAATAATCATAATCAAAGAACAAGTGCACCCAAAGGCTGATGGAAATCTCTGCAAAGGTTTGAGCAAGGGTTTGATAACGCGGGGGGGGGGCTCTAGTGGTATAAATAGGTACATGAGGCTAGTTCCTAACTTCCAATTGTTGTCGATTTTCCAAAATAGAGTCTAAGTAAGTTTAAAAGGGATTTTACAGACCTAAGATGGCTTTGGCACATAGACAAGTTTAAAGAGATCTTGAATAGCTTTGGCAAATATCTTAGCTAGAGATGAGCAAAAAAGGTCATCCTAGGCATACTAGAAGAACAAGCAAACACAGATCTCATTTTGTTTTATTCAAACAACAGTGATAGCACACAAAAGGACATGATGTTATGTGATTCAAAATAGTGATTAAGCAAACTAGGTATGGAACCTATTTAAGTCGAGTATGTGATCAACACGCTTTGAAAGTACATGGCAGTTTCTTTTTAGGAAGAAAAGGAAAACTACAAACTTTCCTCATCATGCTCTAACAGTTTCCCTAATTGAACATGGACAAACATTTCCAATGGCAAGATAGGTTGAAATCAAGTAGTTTGAACCCGGGGAAGAACACAAGAAGCTAATCCACACACACTCACACAACAAATCTATTCTAACTGAGTCAACCGAAAGGATCTTTAAGAACGGTTAAGTGTCATTCGTACTCGGTTTCTACTCGGGAGTACGGCTTTTGTATTTTAGGCACCTTAGGGGGATCCGAAACAAATAGATAGGTGTTGGTTTTACCTTTCAAGCACTCAGGTGGGTAAGTCAATGTTCATTCTTTAACTTAACAGTTTACACATATTCATGGGCAGGAAATATTTAGTTTTGCAAGATCAGGTAAGGATGGATCACATGTCACTTAAGCTAAGCAAAAGGGTTCATGTCATTCATGGTAGGGCTATACGAAGACATAGATATATATATATATATATAGCAAGTAGATAGAATATATGCACGGATTACAAAGTGAAGCAGCCATAGCAGTTTCTCACAAGACACCAAACAAAGGGGTTCCAATGGCCACATCACCTATTGCTTTTCCTATTTCTACTTATTTTGTTAACTTAGAAACCTATATAAATGACTAAAAGCAAGTAGGTAGGTTCCTTTTCATTTTTTACACTTTAATCTATCTTAACACTCCATTAATAAGTCATTCAGTGATAAAGTATCTTATTTTATGATTGCAACCCTAAACAGAGCCATAACAACCAGATATCACAAACAGAGGCTGTACCTTCCCTTTTCTTTTGCTACTTAAACACCTTATTTAGGAAATGTCACCAAACAGTGCACTAAACAGGCCTCTAATTTTTTTAGAACAACAAAACTTAGATCACTTTCAGACTAGGCAAAGCAATAGATTTAGTTTGAAAATATGTATTTATCTCTTCTTTCAAACCATTTATGGTTCAAGAACTGCTCATACAACTTTACACTTAACTAACGCAGGAGTTTTAAAATTTGTAACTAAACTATTCAAAACCAAACAGAACCAATGGAACAGTAACTCATAGTAAAAAATGTGCCTCTTTCTTTATTTTTTAAAACATTTTAAGCACATTCTTAGCTTAAGCTAATGCAGAGACCAGAATAGTAGTATCACAACACATAAAACATGTCCTATGAGTAATGATCAATATAAAAAAAAAAAAAGACCCTTTTAAGCAGTTTCACTTAGCTTAAACTAATACAAATCCACAATAGCAACATCAGGATATCAAAACAGATCATGTAAACAATAATCAATATAAGAAAGCATTTTAAGCAATTTGAACAAACACCTATACAGAAAGAGCCTCTCAAGCAAATAAATAAGGTAAATGAATTTGAGACAAGTTGTTACCTTTTTTAGGGGCAACCTAAAGATCAAAGGTGGGGATTGGATCGACATTTCAATGCCAACAACCAAAGACCTTTTAACAGCCTTGCTTTTGTATTTTTTTTGGGTAATAAATCTCTATTCCATAAGTGTTTTTATAGCATTCTTATATAGTATAGTAGTAATATTTTCAGATATATGGAGAGGAATATTTAGAACTTTCTAGGATTCTTGATACTCAAAGGGTTTGTTTTTTAGAAAGAAGAATTTCGTATCCCTTCAAAGGTCATATGACATTTTATATATAGTAACCGGAGTAGGGCTTAGGGACAAAAGAGGTAAAACCTAAAGTTCAACCGAATTTCCCCCTCATTCTCAAACCCTAAATAAAAAAAATCAAATTCAATAAAAGACAAACCAATTTCTCAACAAATTCGTACCAATAGTACTATAACCTATCAGGAGTTGTACAAATCACACAACAAGACAAAAAATCTGATGGATTACACCCTAAAAATCCGAATAAAATTCAGCAAACATAGGGAATACTAAGATAGTACAGTGAGTCACACAAGCAACCAAAATTAGTACAACACAACGTTCACATAGTACATTAAAGGATAGAATTCCCCAAAATTCCCTAGCCGATTCGGATCTCTTGGGATTTCCCCCTTTAATTATCTCCATTTATGTGTCATAGTGCCAATATAACAGCAGGCTCAAAGGTCCCTATCCATGGCTCCTATGACATGGAGAAAACAAGAGTAAATTCCCAAATTAAGATTTTGAATCGAACATGAAAACATAATTAAAACTTAGAAATAAACCTGCCATTAGTGTTAGGAAGACAAGGGGAGAAAATACCCTCAAGAATTTACCCGAAAGCAGCCATGAAATGGCCATGGCAAAGATCGCAAAAACAAGTCCCTAGAATCGCCATTGAAAGGGATTAGAGATGGAGAGATACGCAGACGGGAAAAAATGGGACCAAAGTTGCTCAATTGCAACTTTGGTCCTTTATCCAATATATACCCTCCCCCTTTTAAATTATTTAACAAGTTTTAAATAACCCCCTTGAGTTTTAAAACATGATTTAAAGGTCCCTTGTACACAAGTTAAATAAACATGTACAATTTCATAAAACGATGTATTTGTATAAAACTTAACACGTAAGTTCGTACATATAAAAATAAAGTTCATAACACGTCGTTTTAGAAGACGAGCTTCAATACGAGCCCAATATTGACATAGTTCAGAGCAATATTTAAAAAATGCGGTCAAAAGTGCTGTAATTCATACGTTGTTTTAAATTAACAATTTTCCCGAGCTGGACGGAACGAAATGTATATCTTCCTTTTAAATCAAATTTTTAAAAGTTGATAACTCGTAATTTTTTGTAATTGTTAATTTTATGCAAATAATAATTAAATGTCAATTTTTGCAATTTTTCGGGATTTTTAAACTTTAAATTTTTAAAGGGCATTCTTACTCCATCTTGGACTCGGGAAATATAAAAATTTAAAATAGACGTCTTACACGGTGAAAATTGGGTGTCAACAGTGGCTCCATCATTTGATGGGCCGTCAAACTTCCTACGGTCCGTCAAATGGACCGTTAAACTGCCCCTTCCGACAACTTGCTCCCTTCGATTCATTTG
Source organism: Lycium ferocissimum (assembly GCF_029784015.1). Lineage (NCBI taxonomy): Eukaryota > Viridiplantae > Streptophyta > Magnoliopsida > Solanales > Solanaceae > Lycium > Lycium ferocissimum. The sequence goes on along the minus strand of NC_081342.1, from coordinate 39,592,867 downwards.
ACTTCCAATCCTTATCTAACCTTCTTGGCACTTGTGTAACACTTCATTAACCATCTAAGGGGCCCTATAGCTCCCCTCAAGACATAGCTAAACAAGGTATAGCTCAATCAATGCAGAATCTTCCCAAAACATGACTAAAATTCCACTTCCTTCGACGAACTTGCTTCCACCGATTCATATGACTCCAAAAACCTTAAGGTACGCACTTAAAGTTACCAAATACTCTCCTTAAGCTTGTAAGGACTTCATGTCCACTTTAGGCTTACGTTAGTCTACTCATAATGCAAACGACTCGAAATTTCCAAGATGTAACAATCCTTCACCCTAATCTTCGACTGGTGATAACTAGATTTCAAATCAATCTTGGAAAAGACATAAGCACCCTGAAGCTGATCAGACAAGTCATTGATGTGAGGAATCATATACTTGTTCTTGATAGTCACCTTTTTCAACTGTCTATTTTCAATACACATATGCATTGATCAGTCATTTTTCTTCGCAAATTGCACGGGAGCACCCTATGATGAAACACTAGACTGAATGAATCCTTTACTCAACAAATCCTACAATTTCTCTTTCAACTCTTTCAACTCGGCCGGTGCCATTCGATATAGCGGAATAGAAATGAGTTGAGTGCCCGACTCCAAGTTAATACCGAAAATGATGTCACGATCGGGTGGAACACCTGGAAGATCCATTGAAAACACCTCCAAAAACTCTCTCACCACTGGAACCGACTCTAACAGGGGAGTCTCCGAACTAGTATCTCAAATATAAGCCAAATAAGAGAGACACCCTTTCTCCACCATCCTTTGAGCCTTAAGAAACGCTATCACTCTCTTTGGATACTGACTAAGAGCACCCGTTATTGACAAAGTAACTGTCTTGGTGTGACAGTCTAAGATCGTATGATACATATATAACTAATCCATCCCAAGAATAGCATAAAAATCTACCATATTAGAGGCTATAAAATCTACATAGGTGTTATACCCTATCAAGGCAACTACGCAATATTGATATACTCGCTCTACCTCTACAGAACCCCCAACAGGTGTAGAAACATGTATAGGTAAAGCAAGGGAATCACACATCATATTCAAACTCAAAGCAAAGTAAGCAGACACATAAGAATAGGTAGATCTTAGATCAAATAGTACCATAGCAGAACGATGGCAAACCAAAATAATACCTGTGATGGCTGCATCAGAGGCGCCTACCTCAGTTCTGCCTGTAAAAGCATAGAAGTGAGCATGATCACCCGAAGTTTGAGTACCCTCACGGCCACCACCTCGGCTAGACTAAGTATCACATGTACCTAGTGAGAACCACCTTTGCTACCTTGAAAACCACCTCTAACCAGTAGTGCTGCTGCCCTAGGTGAGGGAGTCTATGAACTCTGATGCTGACCCTCACGCCTAAGTCTGGGACAGTCCCTCTTGAAATGCCCAAGGTCACCATAATCATAACAAGCTATGAGAACCGCGGGTCGCTGAGAAGGACCAGCGCCCGAATGTCTACCACACAGATGGCTTATAAGAACTCTACGACAACTGCCTCGAACCATAAGAAGTACGCACGAACTGACCTGCCTTAGATACCGGCATGGCTGCATAAACGGGTCTGTTAGACTAACGGTGATGACTCCGTCCAAGATATCCCCTACCTCAAGATGAGGCACCAACACAAGGGCCAAAGCAGGGCCTCCTGACCACCCGCTTCTTATAATTCTCATGCCTAATAAACTCGTCCTCTCGAACCGCATCCACTCTCTGCTGGAAAGAAGACCATGTGGCAACCATCTATCTCTTGCAATCAAACAAAGAGGAAAAATCAATCCATTGGTGAACCTTCTCACCCGCTCAGCCTTATCCGGAAGAATATTTAAGCATGGTGAGACAATGCATAAAACTGTGTCTCATACTCTATCACAATCTTACGCCCCTAGCGTAGCCTCTTAAACTGATCCCTACTTCTCTCTCTCACGCTACGAGGTACGAACTTCTCAAAGAATATCTGAGTAAATGAAGTCCATGTATACGGAGGGGACCATGCTGGTCTGGTCTTAGCAAATAACCTCCACCACTGCTTAGCGGGTCCAATCATCTGAAAAGTGGTGTAGCACATTCCATGAGATTGCACTAACCCGAAGTTGAACAACCTCTCATGACAAAAAGATATCAAGAACTCATAAGCATCATCCTCTTGGTCTCCATCATTCTTACGAGAATCCATCTTCCTAAATCGATTAAACTTCTTCTGTTCCTCCACGGTCATCGTAGACTAAGTAGTTCTGGGTGAAGCAAAGCCAGACACTGGCACACCTAAGAATGGGGAGCTACAACAGGTGCTGGCCTAGCCCCTGGTTCCAAACATACATGAGAGATTATTTGATCCGGAGTCTATCTCCAACCCTAGTCTGAGAACCATCGAAGTAAGCCTAAGAGAATACCCGCCTGTGCCATACTCCATAGAAAGCACAACATGCGAATCAAAGTGTCCTGAAGCATAGGTGTAGTAATGAAACCTGAAGGTGCCAGCCCTGGCCCAATCTCCTCAACCTGAATTGGCTAATCTTTCTCAATTGCATCGGGCTCAGAAGATACCGCCTTGGCATGGCCTTGAGGAGCCACTGGTGCTCGGCATTGGGTTGGTGCTGCCACTCAAACTCTACCTCTGCTTCGCCGTCTACCCCTTCCCCATATATCAGTCCTAGTAGCGGGCTCAGGTGTAGGTACAGGCGCAGGCTCTTTTTCTCCAGTTGTGGTCGATCTAGTCCTCACCATCTGTGAGACGGAGTGAAACAGGAAACTTAGAATTCAATAAAGTTAAGAACGCATGATAAGAATGAAAGAAGTAAAATTTCCTAAACGCCCTATAGCCTCTAGAAAATATGTACGGACGTCATCATGTCGATCTTCAAGACTCTACTAGATGTTGCTCTTGTACTTATGAGACCACTGAACCTAGAGCTCTGATACCAAATTTTCCACGACCCAAATTCCCCAAATAACGACTAAGTCATAAGACATAAACTAAATGCGGATTTTAGAAAGAACAGCCCATAATAAGTCTCATAATAATAACATAAAGTAAGTATAAGTCAATACATCTCCCGAAACCTGGAAGTCATAATTACAAGAGATGCTAATACGAAATACAAGTCCGAAGGTAATATATAATGTTATCCGAAATGAAGAAAGACGAGAATAAAAGATAGATTGTAGTCGGAGCCCCTACGAACGACCGACTCCCTAAACTTAAAAACGCACCTCAGCTGTTGGCTGGATCTTGTCCTCTACTCAAGCTAGGATCCGAACCTGTACACAAATGGTGCAGAAAGTGTAGAATGAGTACATAAAGCACGTGTACCCAGCCATCATTGACTGGTCCTAAACTGAAGTGATGACAAGGGTTGATTCTTCTAATACTCATCTCATTGCTTTGTTAGTATTAAGTTTCATAATTTATAAACACTCGAGCATGTAAGATAGGAGAGTCCATAATTTCGATAATTCATAAAGCTTATTTCTTTCTAATTATTCATATATGGATTTTAAATAAACAATACGGCTTAAGTATGAATGGTATGATATGCAAGTGATATGTAATGCTATGCAATACGATATGCACCGGTATACCTGACTTTTTTGCGATAGGTTTCATGTGACCCATGGGGGGCTCGGCGAGGTCCATATACTCACTCGGAATTCCAGATCCTCTAGATCAGCATCGGGTCCCAGCTAATGGGCTGTAATATCATCATCAGTTCAACCATGTACCATATCCAATCGGCCTCTATGAACCATTCCTTATGTCTCATCAACCATATGTCAACAATATCATGAAATAAATATGCATACATCATTCAAATGCATAATATCAATTCAATATCAAGTATAGATCTTCTTTCATGATTTAGACGAGATGTGGAGTGATGAATGCATAATGAATCAATAATCACAAGTATATCTCAAACATGGCTATCATGATCCCACATAATCAACTAATATAACAAACCAGTAGATTTAACACTACCTCCAATGCCCTTAGGCTCAACATATATGCCCTTCACAGGAATATTCCATTTATGATTAATCACCCAAACAAATACACCGGTACCGACACAAGTACTCATCACGCACGAGTACGGACCCCAGTTTCTGTTATGCCCGTTAGCTAGATTAGCCAACATAAACACTACATAAAGGGTCTAGTAAGTCTTAACTTTCCTGAATTCGAAGCCCGAGGAGTCACTCCACGGCCTTTCCCTTCCTTTGAGCTTTCGAACTAGCCCAATCTGTTCAAAGAGGGTATCTATATATGAATACGAACTCGTAGACGCCCATATTTCTATTTAAATTTTTGGGTCCTAAAAGTCAACCCCAATCCCGAGCCCCGAGGGTCAAAGCGTAATTTTAACTTAAATTCATCTTACCCATAGTCTAAATAGTGAGAATTCAAAAAAATCATTGAAAGCTAATCACAATTAGATCTTTAATTTGATCATTTACACTGAACCCATGTTCGTAAAGAAACCATTCATTTTAACCCTAAATCATGGATGGAATCACTAAATGGAAGCACGAGGAATTACTTAGATGAAGGCTAGAATCTTACACCAAGGTTGAATCTTGAAGAAATCACTTGAAATCACCTAATTCCGAGCTCCTCTCCCAAAATTGATATAGAAAGAATAAGGTCGAATTGGGAAAAATGGAGTAAATCTAAGTAGCTACTTCATTTCTGCGGACATGTCCTCACACGTGCGACCTCGCACCCGCGGGAAAATGGCTGCAGGAGAGGAACCCACTTTATCTTCCCCAATTCCGCACTTTGCAAAGAATTCTATGCGAGCCGGCCTACTTTGAGGGCCACCTGGCTCGTTGTGGCTACAAGACTTCGAGGTGCGGTGCACCGGATGTATATCGGTGAGAACGACCAAACTTCTAAATCTCCAAACTCCGATTAAACACCCGAAACTCATTCGAAATCCCCAGGACACAAACCAAATATGCATTTCAGTCACAAAACATGGTATGAACCTGCTCGCATGCTCAGAATTCCCAGAAGAGATTGTCTTAACCCGGTGTTGACGAGGTCAACTCCAATTCTCTGAATTACTAATTTCTCATCCAATGACCCAAATCACACTTGAATGTCTCGAGACTTGAGCCATGGTCGATTAAGTGATAAATCACATTCCGGACCTAATGAAATGGACAAAACTTTAAAAATGACGCATTTACCCCCATGTTGACGTTGGTCAAATATCTTCATTTCTTTAACTTTGAAACTTTAAATTTCACCAAAACTCGTCGGTGCCTCGGTAATCGCGTCACCCATTGCCACAAGTCATAAAAACCAAAATGAAACTACGGGAAGGGTATTTTGAGCAAAATAGGCAAAAGCTGAAAATGACTAAATGAGTCGTTACAAGTGGTGCTGGGAACTCCCATCAATTTCAAAAGCAACAGGTACAAGTACCACCGAGATTTCAGAATCAAATAAGGGCGCATTAAATTTTTAGACTTTATCAGCACATGCCACAACAATCTCATAAACTTGAAGATATGTTCTACAAACACATAAGGTTACAGATGACAAAATGGAAAGCCAAAATTTAGCAATGAAAAATCAAAAAAATTTAGGTAAGCCAATAAGCCACCTTTGTTGTCAGGAAAAATTCAAGGACCATTGCCAAGCAACACAGAAGAAAAATCCAAAGGAGCATCTAAAAATTATTGTATTATGATCAAGGAAGAAATTGGATGACCTTTATCCAAACAGACAAGGCAAGGTATTTGAAGAAAAACAGGTAAAAGATGACCTCACTGAGGCACATCTGAACAACCAAAAGAGGAAAAGGATAAAGGACAAGAAACAAATTTTTTAAAAGAAAATCCCCACCAAGTGGAAATTCCTTTTCCTCATAAAATGAAAAGGGAAAGTCTTGATAAACATCCAAATTCCTTACAATTTTGAAACAACTGTACATAAATATCTCAGTTACATATGTTTTGATGCAAATGCCCTCCTATGTAAAATTTTTGAAAGAAATTTTATCGAGTAGAATCGGAAGGAGTTTTTGTAGTTAAGCTTACCGAAAAATGCAGTGCTATACTTCAGAACAAGCTTCCACAAAAACTTGGTGATCTGTGGCTTTACTGATTTCTTGTACTATGAGGTGTTTGTTTGAAAAAGCACTAAGACGATTTAATAAATCTTATATCTTTTTCATTTTTTTGTAAATTGAAACTTGGGGAAATGAAAAACACAATTGTTTTTTTACACCTAGTAGATCGGAGTACTAAAAAGACTATCAGAATTATTAAAAATGTACTTGTTAGAGTTGATAAGTTTGTGTTCCCTGTAGACTTTATAGTACTTGAAATGGAGGAAAATAGTGATGTAACTTTGATCCTAGGTAGACCATTTCTTGCAACTGGTAGATCAATTATTGATGTTCATCAAGGACAATTGATATTACATGTTGATGTAGAAAGAGTTATCTTTGATATGCAGAAAATAATGACATATCATAAGGATGAGTCATCATCTTCTTGTTTTCACATTGACTTATTAAATGATCTTGCAGATGAATACAAAGAAGATCAACTGATCTCTGATTCATTAGAAGAATGCTTGGCAAATTCTAGCACAACAAAGGATGATGACCCAAGAATTAGAAGAAAGGTTTGAAACACTGGAAAAAGACACAGAGAATGAGAAGGTCTCACTAGAAGACGTTCAACAAAAATTTAAACTTAAAGTTATGCCTTTTCATTTAAAATTTATTTTTCTTGAAACAGAACAATTTCCAGTAATCAGATCATCTTCTCTAACTGCAGAACAAGAAGTCAAATTGATTAAAGTCTTGAAAGAACACATGAAAGCTTTGGGATGGATTGTGGATGAAATCAAAGGAATTAGCCCAGCTATTTGCATGCCACAAATTCTCATGGAAGACAACTATAAGTCAATAGTCCAAGATTAAAGAAGACTTAACTTAGCTATGGAAGTAGTAGTAATAAAGGAAGTGGTGAAACTGCTGGCAGCAGGTATCATCTACCCCATATTTGACAGTCGTGGGTAAGCCCTATTGGCTTTAGCTTGACTAATGCATATATGAGTTTTGATGATTGAAAAAAGATGAACAATGATTGACCATGTTACCATGAAGAAGAGAAACCAGGTCTAGATACATGAAAGGATGCACAAGAATGATTGAACAAAGCTAGATATCTGGTTGCATGAAGCAGAAGTTCCAAACATAAAGAAATGTCTGAATATGAGCAAGAACACAATGCACATGGAGCTAGACCAACGACCTGATCTATCGCAAATAAAAATTTGCAGACAATGCATATGAATCAGGTCCACAAACATGTTCCGTCAGATACAGACAAGCACAATCAAAGAGGTGAAGAAGATGACCTAGCCAGGCACACAGAGATGTTCAGTTTATCGCATGAATGAGATATGAATAGAACAACTGAACAAAGCAGGCAGCAAAAGGGAGAGTATATGAGTCAAGAGAAGGAGCAGTTCATTGAAGAAATAGAACAAGTACACAAAACATTTTCTATCCTTATGGGCCCCATTTTCCTATTTTTCTTAGATTATTTGGATTCGAATAAATGTATAGAAATATGGGTATCGTTATTCTCCATTTCTAACTTAGGTTCTAATAATGACTAGACTTTGAGTATTCAGAGGCTCTTCGGAAGGGCAAGGCTCAGATTTGACGGTTTGTGGCACCAGCTCGGCATCGTAGGTTACGGCTTACCTTTCGGTTAGACTTCAGTTAGTGAGGCATATGTAGGAGTTAATCATTGTTGAAGAGATCGTGTTAAGCCTTCGGGTATGAAGTCGGGATGGACATTCTTAGGTTGGTATTGTTGATAACTTGTTGGGCTTGTCGCCTCATTTATTGTGATTTGGCTTGTTGCCATATGTGTGATGTGGGGCTTGATTCTTATTTGTCATGTTATTGTTGTTGTGATACATTTGTCTCTCACTTATCTTAGGCATTTATCATGGATAGGGGAAAGAACTTAATTCGGTATTGATATTGTGATATGTGCTTATGTAGAGCCACGATTGAGATTTGATATAATTACACTTGGGATTGATATCTTGCATTGCACTCATACTCATTTTACATGATACATTGATATGATCTGTGTTTGGTACGGGTGATGATAAGTGAGAAAGGAACATATGAGATTATGGATAGTTTTGACATGAAAGCCACCTCTGGGCTATGTGCGGAGTGGCTTATGTTGTAGAAGTCACCTCTGGGCTGTCTGCGGAGTGACTGGTACATAAAATTTTCGAGCCCCTTATGGGTCATGACTATCGAGATGTGGAGGTTATCCGTCCATAGTATGTGTGTACAGAGACAAAGAATTAGCCAGTGCATCTCGTTGCATTGCATATGCACTCATTTATCTCATTCATATATATCACTTGATTCTGCCTTGGTATTTATATCACGTGTATTTTTTAGATCTTGGATTGTGTTTTGATTGTACTTATTTGCTTTCCTTGAGGAGCTTATACGTAACTTCCTTTCTTTTATACATGTTATCTAACTGTTGTCGGCCTATGATACCTACCAGTACATGGTGTTTGTACTAATACTATCTTGTTGTATCCTTTTTCTGAGTGCAGAGTTCATAGCAGGTTCCTCCTCCGCAACTCGTGAGTGAACCCTAGGCTCGGCTTAGAGTGTCCAGGGTGAGGTTCTGATTGATCCGTGCGCCGGGGGAACTGCACATTCTCTTGTCTTTATTTCTTATTCTGAGATAGATTTATTATTTAGACTTATATTTCTAGACTTATGTATTTAGTTGCTCTTGTACTATTCATACTAAATCCAAGGGATTTATGTTGTATTATTCAGCATATTTAGCTATTTGTGACTTGAGACTAATTTATCTTCTTATTTACTTACTTATGTTTGTGATTGATGTTGAATAAGAGAAGGGTTCACCCACGGGGGGGGGGGTTAATGTGGGTGCCCGTTCGACCCCTGGGATTAGGGTCGTGACATGTTGGTATTAGAGCCCTAGGTTACCCGGTCAATAAGTACAAAAACATGTCTAGTAGTGTCTTGTGGATCAGTACGATGAGCTCCATACTTATCTGCGAGAGGTTATAGGACATTTTGAATTCTTCATCGTGCTACTTTATTTAAATTGGTAGCTAGAATATTTGAATTGGTATCTGATTCACTTCTATTCTCTCACAGATGGTGAGGACGCGCGCTACCATTGCTAGGGATGAGGTGCCCGAGCTCGCTGTTGGGGCCGAAGCAAGAGGATCAGGTCACTTGAGAGGCCGTGGCCATGCCAGACGATGTGGCGTCGCACGAGCCAGAGGCGGGCCCCCTGCAGCTGGTTAGAGGCGTGCTAGATTAGCATGAGCGTCATCCAGAGCGTTAGCCTACGCGTGAGCATGCAGTTGAGGGAGGGTTGGGACCAGCCCAGACTCATCCTGAGGTGATTTCTACTCCAGTGCTTCAGGACACCATGGCTCGTATTCTGCTACATCTTGATGGACAACATGTCTTGGGTAGTACCGCTACTCTAGGAGGGTAGCAAATTAGAGCAGAAGCGCAAGCTCCTGAGCCGGGCCAGACTCCGGAGATGCAGCCTGCAGCTGCCATGGCCCCTTAGATTGATGGGATTCCGATGCCATTTGGTCTCTGGGCCGTTCTTGGCCGGTTGTGACCCTTGGAGATCGGAGGCAGTTGGTAGATTTATGAAGATGGAACGGCGAGATTAACTTTGGTATTTCGAGTGAGGATGCATATGAGTTTGTTGTGGACATGCTCGAGAGGTTTTATAAGATGGGGATTGTTGAGTCCCATGGGATTGGCTACGCGTCCTATCAATTGCGTGGGGACGCGAAGACTTGGTGGTGGTCCTTCATTGATTGTCGGCCAGTTGGGTCGCCTCCACTATCTTGGGCGTAGTTTCATTAGGCATTTCTAGAGAAGTACTTTCCCTGTACTCTGAGAGACCAGCGGAGAGATGAATTTATCAACCTACGGTAGAGGAGTATGTCTATATCTGAGTATGAAGCCCGATGCTTGTCCTTGGCGTGTTATGCTACACAGTTGATTCCTACTGAGAGAGAGAGGGTCAGGAGATTTGTGGGCAGACTGGCACTTCCGTTACATGTGGCGTGTCTTCAGGTTGTTGCTATAGATGCTTCCTTTCAATCCGTTATAGACCATTTCGCAAGTGTTGAGTCAGCTAGGGCCCGAGCCCATAGTGGGGGTAGTGATAAGAAGCTCTGTTAGTATAGCAGCTACAATGGGATGACTTCTAGATGTGGGGGCCAGTCAGCTAGGCCTTATCAGCTGCATTCCAACCGCCCTATTTAGTCAGTGATACAGACTTCTTCAGGTGGTCCTTCAAGGCAGAGTTGGTATAGTTCGGGGCAGGTTTCTAGAGGCTCTTACTCTCGGCCAGCCGACCGAGGAGGTTACCTTTGGTTCTTCATCATCAGTGTTTCATCCCCCGCAATCTAGAGATTTCTATATATGTGGTGATACCAGGCACATTGCTAGAGAGTTCCCAAGGTCGAGATAGAGTAGGGCCCAACAGGGTTCTAGATTCCAGACCCCTAGGACTACGACATCTTCTGGGTGCTGGGGTAGTTCTTCCGGTAGAGGCAGGGTTCAGACAGACCGTAGTGGTTTTCAGCCCTCTAGGGGTGGATATCAGTCAGGCAGGGGTGGTTCTAAGGCTTCCCGAGGAGGAGTTCAGTCCGGCTAGAGCGGCCGTAGTGGTTTCTATTATTATGCTTTTCCTGGTAGGCCGGAGGCTGAGGCATCATATCTTTGTTATCACAGGTACCATTTCTGTTTGTCACCGGGTTGCTTTAGTTTTATTTGATCTAGGGTCTACTCTTTCTTATGTGCCTGCTTATCATTCTGTGGGTTAGGATATGGTTTGTGACCAACTCAATGTACCTATTTACGTGTTTACTCTGGTTTGAGATTCGGTAGTGGTTGATCGAGTCTATATGGATCTGTTTGATTACCTTTTATAGGTTATGACACATGGGTAGATTTGGTGATTAACGGATATGGTAAATTTCAACATCATTTTGGGTATGAGTTGGTTGTCCCCTTGTACGATCTTGGATTGTCACACGAACGGATGCGCCTAGCCATGTCGGGTATTCCTAGACTTGAGTGGAGGGGTACTCTAGTCTGCATACTTTGAAGAAAGATTATTTCCTTCTCAGAAAGAAGTTTGTTGATAAACGATGTTTGGCCTACTTATCCCATATTCACGATACCAATGTTGACACTCCGCCACTTGAGTCTGTGACTATTGTGAGAGAGTTTGCGGAGGTGTTTGATTCGCTCAAATTACACCTAACAAATGGCGTAAAGCAGACGATGTGAAATATAGTAACCCAACTAGGTTGGGGTCGAATTCCATAGGGAATAGGGTGTGAAAAGGTTACTAAAGTAGTTGAGCACTTTCTTGCGCTCTAGTTTCGTATTCCATTAAGTTTGTAAATGATTATTTGTCTACTAACTAAATTTCTTTGATTGTAATAAATATGATTAAAGAAACCAAGGTTGTGTCCCCCTTTAGATGAAGTGTATGCGATGGGTATTGATCTTGATATACTTCTAATGGATTATTGTACGAATGCCCAACCTCTGCACTTTTGAATCACAATATTTCCCGATAGTTAAGAATTTGTTTCTCTTTATGATTTTCCCAAATATAAAAGAGTATATATGAAGAACGGTTAATTTGTGCCAAGTAAATTCCTCTTATTCCTAAGTGAATCTATTAAATGAGGGTTAACGCCCCGAGTTCTTATTACTTGTTCTTACCAAACCTAACTTTCCCCGAATAAATCGCTTAAGTTAATGCTTTACCGTACCATCAACTAACAATGGAGAATAAAGACTAAGTAAACCCTAACAACCCATTATGCATATGTTAATCCCAATTCCCAATCACAAAACACCTATCATTGGGTTCACAACCTTAGTAATGAATTTAGCTACTCATATAGAAGAACTAAGAACATAATATAAGAGAATTCATAATGCTTACTATTGATTAGAATAAGAATAAAGTAATTGCAGTTGTCTTGTCTTGTTTCTCCAAAAAGCTCCCAAAAACAATAGAGTATTGAATGCTAAGAAGGTAGTACTGATATCTGACCAAGAATTTTCTAAACAAACCCTACAATAAGTATTTATAATGGTTCAAGTCATGAGAATTAAGATGACAAAGCGCACCCGGCATTGTTATACGGACGAGTCAAAAGTTATACGGTCGTCGAATTTTCTTCGGTACATTTGTGGCTAACACTTTCTTCAATCTTTACGTAGCCTTCTTTCGACGGACCGTAAAATGTTATACGGTCCGTATAAATCTCGCAAGAATTTCCCTTGGGCGGGTTCTGCTTTGTGCGATAGACGGTAGGTTTCACGGTCCGTCAAATATTCTGCGGACCGTCTTTTTGCTCTATGAAATTTCCTCTGGTTGACAGGTACATTGTGACTAGTTTACGATCTATTTGACATCTCGTAGAATGTTACGCGGTCCGTCTTTTGTCAGATCAAATTGCCCGTTCGATTCTGCCATTTTTCACTTCTTTTGCAATCTTTTCACATAATTCTCCAACTTTAAGCCATACGAACACTAAATACACAGAACGTAACAAAAACCACATCAAAACGAACTTTCTTGAAAAACGGGTAAAACTCTCAGACTTAAAGTCTTTGCTTGTCCTCAAGCAAGTAACCCATTCACAAATATTTCGAGCTAAAACTTAGATACAACGAGAGTAACATTATCTCTGATAGTTTTGACTTGAACTATAGGCATGCGTGTTTCTCACGATAACCACCTCATTTTAAGATTAAAAAGATCTACGACACATGACTGGTGGGATTCATGGTAGAATCTTCAATCTTTGACATCACATTATCAGAAATATCAATGGACACACAAATTCCGCCTTGGATGGTCGTTCCTCATTTCACATTTTCAACCCTTATGCCCTCACACAGACGAAAGAATGTCCCAGACACATATGTACAAGAATAAATGGGACAAAGACAAAGAAAAGGAGAAACACTCATACTCACACTCACACTCGCAAAGAAGTTCATGTTCTACAAATGCAAATGCCATATGCTTGCCCTTATTTTCGATGCCTTCAACTTCGGACGGTTCGGTTGTGATCACATTAGAACTTTTTCTCGGCTTGTAATGTAGGCTTAGGGATGGGTAGGATAGATATTTGGGCATTTCTGATTCACCCTCCTTGAACACTACATTTTTCTTTCCTTTATTTGCCTTTCTTTCTCCCTCTTTTTACTTTTTCAACTTCAATGTGGTGCAACAAACTACTATGTATTAGCTATCTTTTTGTGCAACGATTTTCTGATTTTTTTTTTCTTTTTTTTTTTTTTTTTTTTTTTTTTTTTAGCAACTACACAACAACCGCATCGACTCCTCTACTAGGTAACTCACACCACCCCCAACTTAGGCCTTAGGCCTCTTTTTCTCTTATAGTGTCAAGGAGGGAACGGGTCTGAAAACGATAGAATTATTTCAAACAAGGGTATGGGTTGGTTAGCGGCTAGTTAAGTAAAAGGTCAAAGGCTCAAAGGGGAAGACTAGGGATCATATACATTAATGGTTATGGCTTATGAGGCAAAGTGACTTTAAATTTACACAAAGAAAGCCTAAGATCTCAACAACCAAACTATCCTTAGAATTCAAGCATGACAAACCGGGCAAATTCTAGATTGCAAATGCAGAGCACGAACACAAACTAACAACTCACACACACAATGGCATAAGAACCTTTTTTGCTAATGTAAATACAACCTCCTAGGGATCATTTATCATCCACAATACCCCAATAACCATGATGTCATAAAAAGAATCAATCACGTCAATCACTAGCCGATTCAAAATGCAACGTAAAATTTTTTGAGGGGTTTGCAAATTTCAAACCGAATATACAAATCATGCCTTAAGTTCAAAACCACTACCATATAGTTCATTACTACTCTACTCTACCTAAGCAACAACATAAACATGCCAGTTTCAACAGAAATAAAACCGCCCAAGAAAAGAACTCTGATAAAGAAAAGCCGAGGGGGGTCCTACATACATATTACAATAAGATAAAATAGCCCACCGCCAACTAAAAATCATGCATTGTCCCCAAGGCATGTAAATAAGTAAAACAGAGGTTAGGAATATTGGAGGCACTCTGCTGTATTTTGCTCGTCCGAGGTTTGACCGCCTCGTGTGTGGACGATCTTGGATCAGGCGGTTAGGACCTTAGCTCAGTGGGTGGGTCTGTCGGCTTTGAGAGAGAGCGTGTCCTCCCCGAGGTCATCAGTAGTAGTCGCCATGGGTACCACAATGCTAGGCACGATCTTGTTGAATAGGAGGAGGTGGCTAGATGCCGCTCCGTGAAATGGTTATCGTCGACGAAGAGTTCTTTGGACCTTTCTAAACTGACGCTCGTCTTCTTCACTTACAACCTCCTCATCATCATTGTACTCATCTGCTCCCTTAGGTCTCTTGCCCGCAGCATGGGGCGGTGAGTTATCTCCCATTAATCGGACCACTGGACAAGGGCGACCAAATCTATATTATGTGCTGGGGGAGAGTTTGTAGGTGCGTATCCTGCTTTTACAGCGGCTCCCGTACATCATTCTTTAGCTGCAAAATGTCACCCTTGAATTGCCCCCCAAACCAACTGCGGGGCTCACATTCTCCAACTCGAGAACTCTCCTCTCAAGGCCATCGATCCGAGAATGAATCAGGCGATGAGACTCCTTCCAAGATTGTTTCAACGGATTCAAGGCCGCCTTGATGTGCTTCTCCACGAACCCTGTTAAATCTCCCATTAAAATGACAAACTGTCGGTCTGATCTATTGACTCTCACATGGGCATCATGAAAATTCTGAGCAGTGGAAGGAATCATGGTGCCTCCGAATAGAACTGTGGATGTAAGCACAACATGGGAAGCAAGGGTGGCTGTAATGGCGGATGGACCTGAGGATGAGGTGGGACTGCGAAGTAGGCGTGCTGCTGCGCGGTATCACCGAAACCTCTGCGAAGTCTCGGGCCTCGCCGAGTCTATCTCTTTGAAGAAGGAGTTGTGTGCCTTGTAGTTGTTTGCCTGATAGTAAGCTCTAGGGCATGAGGGTCATTATCTTACTCTTGACAAATCATATACGGCTGACCTTTGGAAGACACGATGATCTCGGATGGGAAAATTCGAACTCCTTGCGAGCGCCTTTAACCTAATGAGACACGGGTATGCCAATGATAACTCCCCTGCATCATAGATCGGCATTTGTTCTTTAGCAACCAGTTGGCCAATGTCAATGAAGTATTTAGACACGATGGCAGCTACTAGAATGGCCCTCAGCGAGTCAAACATATTATCGATTGAGTAGGGTAAAAACTGTGGATAATGACACTCCACTAAATTTTCTTTCAACGAAGGTCGCGCCTTTTTCAGGGCGATGAGGTGTTTTTACTCTAAAAAATTTGGAGATCTTTTAGTAGTAACCGACGCGACCCATGATAACTCGGCCAGCCTATCTTGTCGGGAACTACTCAACCTAGATGTACGCTTATCAATATGCGGTGGCGGCACATAATCATTCCCGAAGTAGAAGCGGTTGATTGTCCGGCTTGAGATATCAGCTCTCACCACGCAAACTATCACCTCTGTCAATAGCTCTGGTTTCTTCTTTTTGATCTGGACTGGCTTGAAGGTGTTGTTAATCTCAGCAGCATAGCTGGCATAGAACTCCCGAACTAGAGCCAGGATATAATCCCCTGGGGGGGGGGGGGAGGGGGGTGGCGGCTAAGGAAATTCCATTGGTAGTAGTTAATGTGAGGATTAGTGGGGAATGCCTCACCCCACGTCAAAATTTGTTTCTTTTTTATTGCGGGTGCTTTTACCGGGTAAACCCCCTTCTTTCTCTTCTATTCCATGCTCATTATATGTTACGTCCGTATTTTAGATCATTAAGTTGCATCGTAGGTTAGTCACATAAGCTCAACGGGACAGGATTATGTTAGAAGTTATAAGTGTTTATGCTATGTTCAACAGTGGTAGTAAGTATCGACGTAAAGGTTGGAGGTTAAACGAATCGAAAAAATAAAATAAGTTTTGTCAAGGATTTGGGATGTTGAACAAGTTATACGGTATTTGTATGGAGTTTTAGTCCACATATCAAGTATGCAAATAAAGTGATCGGTGTATAAAAGTTTGATGTCTCGAAATAATTTCCGCGGATGAACAGTACACGGTGAACAGTAAGGCGGTGAATAGTACGTGGATGGAAACCGATTTTCGGTGTGAGAACGGTACTCGTGTGTGTGAAACATTAAAAAATCGAAGGAAATTTAAAAACAAAAAATCTGATTTTTTCACTCGTGATGCCTACTACCGCCTTTTCTCCTACGATTCTCTCCACAACCTCTCGAACCCTTTCCTAACCTATCTCAGGGGTTCCTGAACAAATCGAGGAAAACAATCCAATCATTCATCAAAGGCTTGGAAACCCCAAAGAACAACAAGTCTATGATGTCGTTATGCTATTAAGGATTGTTGTGAGGCTGAACCACGGTTGGATTATGAGTCCTGCCTGCTTAGCAGGAGTATGTATAACATGTTATTAGTTTCTTCAGAATTAATTCCATGCGGGTGAAGTCATTTAGTAAAACACCTAGGAATAGCATTGAAATAGCCTAACAAATGGCTTTAATGTTTCGTTGGTACATTTTGAGGTGATAAATATGATTTGTGATGGCTGAAATTATGGAATACTGCTTGTAGTTGTGATATGGTCTCTGTTGTTATACATGATTATCAGTGAATTGGCGAAAGGTATGAATCTTCCTTATTAGTATTGATTTAAGCTTATTTACGGAAAGTTACTAAATGAGCGTATAATGAATTTATGGGTCGAAATTGGGTAAAACATCGTGTGGGATGTTTATGAAATATTTTGGTATTGATAATATTGTCGTTGATGTTGGTATTGTTGTTGTTGTTGGTTGCTGGATTGTGATTTCAGGTTAGGCATATAAACAGGGGAGATCTTTTAGAATTTTCGGCGAATCTAAAAAGGATTTTAATTAAAGGTTTGAGACAAGTGTATGAAGACGAGCCTAACAATAGTATGAATGGTTTTATATGTGGGTGGGAGTCGGGGGATAAGTTGGAAAGTCAAGAAGCAAGATTCCCGAGGTATGCTAGGGCTAGCCCACTTTCTTTCGGAGCATGATTCTTGGTAGGATTCCGTCTATGTTCTATGCCATTCTTATTCCCAAAAGTAAGAATTCGAAGATTTCAAAGGCCCCATTATGATGACTAGTTATCTTCCCCCTTTTTTTTCTTGAGGTTCTCGGCGGAGGGGGAATGGGTCTCTTTCTCTCAAAGCTTCTTGTTTCCTTCTTGCTTTTCTTTCTTTCTCTTGAAGTTTCTAGTTTAATACTTATCATGATCACATGGAAAATTAATAAAATTAGGGGCTTGGGCCAAGGCTTGGCCGGCCACCCCCTAATTTTCGGGGCCTTTCTCTTCTTTATTCCTTTGGCCCAATTGGTCATAGCCTGCGTCTTCAAATTCCGAAATTAATTTCCGAAGTTTTGTTTTGTCCCTTCCCACTATTTCCACATTAATAATTCATGAGCAACACACCTATTGGAAAGAAATCCAAACATAACCTTATTCCTTATAAGTCAAGGTTATTTCCAAATTTTCAAATACGCAAAAATGCCGGATGTAACAATTGCCAAGGGTTACATTTATCATTTGGTTCGGGCCCGCACATAGAAACGAGAACCAACCCTTCAATCCGTCCCCGTGGTGAATGAATTCCCGAGACGTGTTCCCGGACAAGCTTCCGGGGTTACCGCGCAGCGGGAGATTGAGTTCCTTGTTGATGTGCTACACGATACTAAGCCCATGCTCCCCATATCGAATGGCCCCTGAGAACTAAAGGAGTTAAGGCGCAGCTGAAGGATTTGCTTGAAAAAGGCTTTATTAGACCAAGCTCGTCGCCATGGGGAGCACCTGTGTTATTCGTAAGAAAGAAAGATGGCTCCTTAAGAATGTGTATCGATTACGAGCAATTGAACAAGGTGACCATAAAGAATAAGTACCCTTCCAAGGATCGACGATTTGTTTGACCAACTACGGGGTGCCAAGTGGTTCTCGAGATAGATCTAAGATCGAGTACCAGATCAAGTGAGGTTAAGGAGGAGGACATCCCAAGACGGCTTTCGAACGAGATACGGCCGTTATGAGTTTCGGGTAATGTCGTTTGGCACGACCAACGCCCGACGATATTCATGAATCGATGAATAATGTATTCGAGCCTTTCTTGGATTTGTTCGTGATCGTATTCATTGATGACATTTTGGTGTATTCCCGTCGAAGCGGAACATGCGACCACTTGCGTGCTTGTTCTCGGAATCCTTCGAGCTCGTGAGTTATATGCCAAATTTTCAAAATGTGAATTACGGCTAAATTTGGTGTATTTTCCGGGCCACATCATTTCGCTGATGGTATTCGGGTAGATACACGGAAAGATTGAAGGTTGTGAAGAATTGGCCAAGGCCGACAACGCCTACAGGTCCGTAGTTTCTTGGGTTTGGCGGTTACTATCGAAGGTTCGTAGAAGGATTTTCTTCCATCGCGGCACCGTTAACGAAGGCGACCCGAGAAGGCGGTCAAGTTTCAATGGACGGATGCGTGTGAGCGCGGCTTCCGGGAGTGAAAAATAGGTTAACTTCGGCCCCCGGTCTTGACACTCCACAGGAAGGATCGGAGGGCTTGGTTATTTCTTTGTGATGCTTCGAGGTATCGGACTAGGTTGCGTGTTGATGCAGCATGGCAAAGTGATTGCCTATGCCTCGCGGCGATTCTGAAAACACGAGAAGAATTATCCCACTCATGACTTGGAATTGTGCGCGGTTATCCACGCACTAAAGATATGGAGACACTATTTATATGGTATCCATGTGGGCATTTATACCGATGTAGAGCCTCCAATATATCTTTAAACGAAGGAGCTGAACTTACGCCAAAGACGATGGCTAGAGTTTGTTAAAGGATTATGACGTTGATATTTTATATCATCCAGGGAAAGTGAATGTTGTAGCGGATGCTCTTAGCCGTAAATCTATGGGTAGCACGACAAATGTACAACCGGGAAGCGAGGAGATGGTTCGTGAGATTTATCAACTAGCCGGCCGGGAGTCCGTTTGGCGGTTCTGGAGATAGTGGAGTTTCTCTCGGGAAGTTCTTTGAGTCCTCTATTATAGAAGAGGTAAAAGTGTCGGTACGAGGGACTGTTCTAGCACAGTATAGAGATACAGCTCCTCAAGGGGAGAAGACCCCATTTGAAGTGACACCCGACGGAGTGCTATGGAATAGAGGAAGGTTATGCGTGCCTAATGTTGCTGGGCTACGACGACAGATTATGGGCGAAGCACATCATGCTCGTTATTCTATACATCCGGGGTCAACAAAGATGTATCATGACCTTAGATGCTTATATTGGTGGGATGGCATGAAAAGAGACATAGCGGAGTTTGTTGCCCAATGTCCAACCGTCAACAAGTTAAAATAGAGCATCGAAGCCCGGAGGATTACGCAAGCCATAGAGATCCCCTTTGGAAATGGGAGGCGATTAATATGGATTTCATTGTGGGCTTGCCTCGTTCCGCGCAAATACGATTCCATATGGGTAATAGTTGATAGGCTCACGAAGTGCGCTCATTTCTGCCGGTCGAACGACGTATTCGGCCAGAAGACTATGCAAAGTTATACATCAAAGAGATAGTACGACTCCACGGGGTTCCAGTGTCTATTATTACGGATAGAGGGGCGCAATTTATAGCTAATTTCTGGAGATCCTTTCAAGAAGGTTTGGGAACGCAGGTGAAACTCAGTACAACATTCCATCCGCAAACCGACGGACAGGCAGAGCGCACTATCCAAACCCTTGAAGACATGCTAAGGGCATGCGTGCTAGATCTTGGAGGCAATTGGGACGATCACCTGCCACTTATTGAATTTGCGTACAACAATAGCTATCACTCTAGTATTCAAATGGCCCCATATGAAGCTTTGTACGGGAGGAAGTGTAGATCGCCCATTGGATGGTTTGAGGTAGGAGAGAGGCACAGTTAGTAGGCCCAGATCTGATTCAACAGGCGGTAGAAAAGGTCAAGCTTATTCAAGAACGGCTACTAACAGCTCAGAGCCGTCAAAAATCATATGCGGACAACCGTCGGCGAAACTTAGAATTCAAAGTCAATGATTGGGTGTTCTTGAAAGTATCACCAATGAAAGGGGTGATGAGATTTGGTAAGAAAGGAAAGCTCAGTCCTCGTTATATTGGGCCTTACAAGATTGTGCGCAAAGTGGGCGAAGTAGCATATGAGTTGGATTTACCCCGAATTAGAATCGGTCCACCGGCATTTCATGTATCTATGTTGCGCAAGTGTGTTGGAGATCCCTCCGGAATTGTTGTGGATGATGTACAAGTCACGAAAAAAATTGTCTTATGAAGAAGTACCGATTGCTATCTTGGATAGGCAAATCCGAAAGGCTTAGGACCAAGGATGTAGCTTCAGTCAAAGTTCTGTGGAGGAACAATAACAGAGAAGAAATGACTTGGGAAGCCGAGGAAGAAATGAAGTCCAAGTACCCGCATCTATTTCAGCCTCCAGAAGATATACAAACTGAGCCCTCAGTACCCTCAGGTATGTAATGTTACTCCAAAATGATCCTTTGATCGAATTTTGGGTGATTATGACAAGATGATAGTAGTATAGGTATAAGAAAAGCTCCAGTATGTTCTTAAGTCCCTAAGAGACTAACATTCGAGGACGAATGTTCCTAAGGGGGGAGGGATTATTACACCCCAAGTTTCGATGCATTGAGATTTACTAGGAGTTAGCTAGTTAACTATAGACACCGGAGTTATTGTCGAAAGGATGCAAGATCATTGATGCTCGTTTGGCAATACAGGAGTTCGAGTCCGTGTAATAGGTTATGGAAGAAAAACTAAGGACAAGGCCATTTTCCGGTTTTGATTTAAAGCGCAAGTCACTTACAAATATTATTGGCATGGAATATTAAGGGCAAACCGGAATTAAAACTATTATATTTCAAGGACTAAGTGTACATGTGGACAAGATGACTAGGCAAGCAAGAAATAAAATTGGTCATCTTTGTGACTTAAGGAAATTCTAGAAACTTGGAGAGAAAGAAAGAAAAAAAAAAAAAAAGGAAAAAGGGCACATGGCCGGCCATGTGCCCATTATTGTATATATATATATATATATATATGTGTGTTGGTCAAGGAAAGACCATGCTTCACCATTTCTCTAGAAATTTCAAGAAAACTAGAGAGAAAACAACAAGGCCATTCGGCCAAGCTTGGAAAAAAAGAGAGAAAAAACGAGAGAGAAAGAGGAGGAAGGGACCAAAAGAAATAATTCCCTCTAGCAATTCAACTCATTAGGAGGTGGAGAACAACATAGGGTGGTCGTTGGAATAGTTAGAACAAGAATTGGTTCAAGAACAAACTCTAGTTAGGTTGAAGAATCAAGCGGAAAAGGTAAGGTCCAATCTCCCTTTTTATATGTTATGCATGGTTGTGTATGTTGTGAAGTGTGAAAATGAATGAAACCTATGAAAATAGGGATGTTGAAGTGAAACCGTGTCTATGTATGTTTGGCCGTGTATATGTGTGTGATGTTAAGGTGATGAATTAATTCCAATTAGCATGTTAATTGTTGTAGTATGTTGAAGTGGATGGAAATCATGAAACCTCAAATGTTGGTGTTGAACCGTGGGGTGTTGTGTGTGGCCGTGTAGGGCTGTTCTTGGAAGAAACATGATGAGCTAATTTTATGTAGAATTTTGGTTGTTGTTTGTTGTAGATTCTATGATGAAAATGAATGTTTGATGACTTATGTTGATGTGGCAATTGTTGTGGGCTGTTTTGGAGTAATACGATGTTAATATAGGTTGTTGTGTTCATAAGAATGATGATTGTTGGCATGCGGATTGTTGGCGTAGTTTATGAATTCAGTAGAACAATTAAATGGTTGAATATTAAATTGACTAGTTATGGAAATTGGAAAACAGTGTGTGGGCTGTTTTATGGAATACTTTGATATGAGAAATGATATCATTGATACTGGTATTGTTGTTGTTGTTGTTGGTTGATGAATTGGGAATTCGGGCTGGGCACCTAAACAGGGGAGATGCTGCCCGATTTTCGATAGAATATAAAAATAACTTAAGATGAAACTTGAGGTAAGTATGTAATACGGAGACTAACATTAGTGTGAATTCTCTCGAATGTAGATTTGTGAGCTCGGGCGGATAGGCGTAGCCAATAGGAGGTCGAGCAGGTATGTTAAGGCTCATCCCTTCTTCCTTTGGCATGTCTTAGTTGAGGATAAGTATGGCACGAACTTCGAGGCAACTCTATTCCGGTGATCCGAGCATGTTTATGATTCTCATTGGCTTCTTGATATTTGTATTCTTAATGTGGTCAGATCCTAGTCCTTATGTCATTTGTATAACCAAATTTCAAAAATTGCACAAAGACTTTGTTTTCAAAAGAGCTTGTTTCTAAACGATCCCGAAACTACGAAAGTCCGTAACTTTCACAGACAGAACCGGATCGCCCCGATATGATCAGAAATGATTCCATGATGTATGATGACTATGTTTTCCATAGGCGGGCCCGGCTCGGGTCGACACCCGTTCGTGGGTCCCGCGACTCCCCTTTTATGTATTTCTGACGACTTTTGAAAGGATACAATGGGACTATGATATATGAATATGATACATGACTATGATATATGAATATGACTTACAAATATGATATATGTATATGTATATGGGAATATGGAAAAGGGCGAGAGCGTTATATACGCGTAACCACCTGATCAGTTGGTATGATATAACATGATACCGTCCCGGACGCGGGATATGTGGATATGGATCGGGCCGTACGTTCCTCGGCACTATTATATTATATATGGATCGGGCCGTACGTTCCTCGGCACTATTATATTATATATGTGGATCGGGCTTCACGTTCATGACATATGTATTCTATGGATCGGGCTGCACGTTCCGCAGCAATACAATATTATGTTATATATATATTGATCGGGCTGCACGTTCCGCAGCACTAAGCATGCATGATACCCGCCTAAAAGGCACTCAGATGCACAGGTTGCTCTTTATCCCATGATATGATATGTCCTATGTTTTCGTTTTGTTACAGTTCATGCTATGTATCCTTCCCTATGCTGTTACTCATGCCTTACATACTCAGTACATTGCTCGTACTGACGTCCCTTTTTGTGGACGCTGCGTTCATGCCCGCAGGTAGACAGGTAGACGCATCTGATCCCTAGAGGCCCCCACCAGCAGCATATTGGAAGCGCTCCAGTTGTTCCGGAGCTCCAGTTCACTGGTACTACTTTTGTGTACATATTTGGGCACGGTAGAATCCGGCCCCGACTTGTGGATATATGTATCTTATTTAGAGCTCGTAGACAGACGTGTGCAAGATGTTTGTAGTCCGCTAGCCTTTATGGCTGTATAATCTTTTGAATGAAATCCTGTGCACTCGTTCACGAGTATGTTATTGATAATTATACTGAGTAAGATATGATTGTATCGTCCATATGGCCCACTCAGTAGCACGAATAGAACACATGATAAGAGGTGTCGGTAGGGTACTATCGGGCACCCGCCACGGCCTCGGGTGGGGTCGTGACAGGCGGGCCCCGGTTGGGTTGACGCTCGTCCGTGCGTCCCGCGACATTTCTATGTTTGGTTCTAATGACCTATTTTTGAAAGAATTTAATATGACCACCTTTCCGACCCCCGAGTATGATTATTTATTTATCCGTTAAGTCCGAAATGAGGATTTTTATGCATGTGATTTGGATATGTGGCTATGATTTAAAGTTCGGTTTGATATGTTCCGAGTGACATTCGGAGGAAATTTGAGTTGACTATGGTCTTGGTTTTGAAATAATAGTTCGCTTTGGTGATTCGTTGAGTTTGTAATAATGATTTGTATGCATATGGCTACTTACGATTCTGCTCGTGCGTTTTGTTGTTACATCCTTCACCGGATCCCGGGCCGGTTATTATCATGCGCACAATTTGAAGTATGATGTGATTCCGAAGTATGATGTGATTTCGAAGTATGATGTGATATTACCGCTGGATTCTTGGCCGCGGTATGCCGGTATATGATATTACGCCGGGTTCTGGCTTGCGTATCAAGTATGTGATGTGATATGATATATGATGTGTGACGGAGATACGGAGATATGAAACTTCCGAAGTATGATGTGTTGTGGCGTCCAGATGGAGTGGCGACCACGTTCTGTCCGCCGGGTCCCATTGCGGACCGTATGTGATATGTGATGATTTGATGATATGATATGTGATGATCTGATGATACAATATGATATGTGATATGATATGTGATAATATGACGGTATGTTTATGATTACTATGTTATATATGGATCGGGCCGTACGTTCCTCGGCAATAATATGTTATATATGGATCGGGCCGTACGTTCCTCGACAATAATATGTTATATATGGATCGGGCCGTACGTTCCTCGGCATTCGGTTAATGTCAGCTCATATGATATGTTTGATTTTCTGTATATACGAGACAGAAATGTTTTTTTTAAAAGAAAGCGAAGCATTTTGACATTATGATTATCCTATTTGTCTCCTGAACCCCTTATGTGTGATTTGTATGTCAGATGTAAGAACTTTGGTATTCGGGTTATTATGCTCACACACGTACTCCTTACTTCGATTATGATTTCGCGCTTCGTATTTTCGGCTTTGCATACTCGGTACATATTCCGTACCGACCCCCTTTCTTTGGGGGTGCGTTACATGCGCGCGGTACCCGCGATGAGTAGATGATGTTAGCGGGGAGATGTTCCGGTGGGATTGGCGAGCTCCATTTCCTCCCGGAGTCCGAGTACGAGTGCGTTTGTGTGGCATCTGAGATGTTGGTAGAGACTTTGCAGACAGTGTCGTGTGTGTGATATGTCAGTTTTGTAATCGGCTATGTAGGCCGATGTATTATTATGCATTATGTTACAGATTTGTTGTGACTACGGATTTTGTTTGATTTGAAAAGATGAAAGGCATGTATGTTTTTCGAAAAATTTTCACCCTGTGCTTATGTTATGTTTTGTGGGCCCAGTATGGTTATGAGTATTATGAGAGTCTGCGGGTTCGCTCGGCCCTAGGTAAGGGTCGGGTGCCCATCACACCCTATCGGATTAAGGGTGTGACAGCGACAGCCTCGCTGGCTTTTATGACATATGTTGCCTATTATGCGTTAATCTGAGCCTATATGTGATCATTTATATTTATGCAAATTTAGTATGCTAATTCTGAGTATCAGGTACGTATGAGTGTCCAATTCGGACACTAGTCATGGCCTACGGGGTTGGGTCGTGACATTTATGTCTGTCTTTTATTCTACACACGAGGAATCTTATGCTACCTCTGTGTCCTTCGGAACACACTACTCCTACCTAATCCTTCTCTCATTTTCAAAACGCATTCTGTTCACCCACGTTTATCTGTATCATACCAGTCATCTCCTAACACTCATTCTACCTTGTTTCTCATCTTCCTATAATTGGCCTTTCACAGTCTCGTCACTTATGGCGCTCGTGTCCTCCGTCATACCCGTTATAGCCTATCACTACGCTGTTGTTTCGCTTTCTCCTTATTCTTTCTTTCCGTTAACTCTTTCTCTTTACCGACCTAATCCGCCCGTCCTACGCGATCCCTTATGGTTTCTGCCCGCTTCGCAGATTCAAATTTTCCTTAGATTAATCTAACTTCTCATTTGCCTCTTACGCCTGAATTTGTAAGACTTTTCAGAAAACTTCCCAGGGGGGTCACCCATCCTAAAATTTCTCTCGCTCCAGCACGCTTAACTTTGGGACCCTGATGAAATACGATGCTTTAGTACTGGTATAATCGCGTCCGCTTCACCGCATGACCTTCATCACATAATCTGGAGTAAGTTGGGGTCTTAACAGATTTCCAAAACGCCCTCACAATACCTTTCACCAGCTGTCTTATCCATACATTCCTCTTCGTCACAATTTTTTTTCCTTCTTACTCTTGTCTTAACCGTATCATCACTTCCTTTAACTATAATCCCATCATATTTTTCTCCTACTTATCGACTCAGTCGATGCCTTAATACATATCACTCTATCCAAACCTACCAGTCCTTTCTAGATCATCTCTTAGTATCGCTAGTCCATTCTAAATTCCTTATTACCATATCCCCATCGACCTCCTATTTACTACTATCACCAATTCCGCAATTAACTTATTCTTCCAGGACTGCCATACTCACCGCTCAATCAAATCCTATTGTTACTATTGATACGCCCTTTTCAAAACATACTCCAAACTTACATCCCATTCTTATACTATTTCTAGAAAAATTTCAGCAGAGTTTTCTCTATATTCCTTACTATCCCAAAACCTGCACGGAGGAAATACCAACAATGCCTCACAGGGCCATCACACATATATATGTATTATATTATATCATGGCCACACAGGGCTCCCAATATCATCGACAGTACGAAAATAATAAACATACCTCGTATGCCCAACTCAAACTTCACCTGTTACACATTCCTCTTTACTTTCCCTTTCAGTTTTCAGCCTTACATTTCAATCGTATGTCAATACTGTACTCGACATATATCTTTCGTACCTTTGCTTACCTGCGTGCTTCGTAACTTCCAATACCGCTAATCACTTTCTCCTGTCGACGTCATTCTTCTGCTGAAACCAAAGGTTAGCATAAGATATCTCATTTTCTATGACTTGGCTCTATGGCACGATCTAAGAAGTGAAAGAAGAGTAACCACCCTAGATGCCCCGTAGCCTCCTGTTTATAAATGTGGCCGGCTTCACACCATAAACGAGGACTCTGGGACACGACTTTGCAGACAACCCCTAGGACGAACTGCTCTGATACCAATTTGTCACACCCTTAATCCGATAGGGTTTGATGGGCACCCGACCCTTACCTAGGGCCGAGCGAACCCGGTGACTCTCGTGATACTCAAATCATACTGGGCCCTTAGATCATAACATAAATACATCATGAAAGGTTTTCGGAAATCAAATATGCTTTTCATACTTTTTCAAATCAAAAAAGGTCTATAATCGTATAAAATATGTAAAATAACACATCACAATACATCGGCTTATGGAGCCGCTTACAAAACTGACATACTATGTACACGACAACCTTTGTCCGCAAAGTCTCTAACATGGAACATGATACCATAACACAATACGCGACTCGGCGGACTGCGGAGAAAATGAAGTTCGCCAATCCGCGGGAACATCATCTACTAATATCTTCGGCTCATCCGGGTGTACCGCGCGCGCATGAAACGCGCCCCCGAAGAAAGGGGCTCAGTACGGAGTATGTACTGAGTATGTAAAGCATGAAATATAGTAAGCGGGATCATACTGAAGTAAAGAGTAAAGAAAATCATAAAACTTGCCTTTAAAACATAAATCATGCATGTCGATATCATAAAATCATCATATGTACATATAACGTGCCCCGCCCTTTAAGGAGGGACGCGGTAATTAAAATCATCATATGCATGTACATGTAACGTGCCCCGGCCCTCTAGTAAGGGACGCGGTAAAGGGAATCATCATATGCCATCCTGGCCACCTCCCCCATATCATCATATCATATAACATGCCTCGGCCCTCTAATGAGGGACGCGGTAAATATAACGTGCCCCGGCCCTCTAGTGAGGGACGCGGTGAATAATGCAATGGAATTGCACGAATACATGCCCTGGCCCGGGACATAGTGAAAGACATATTGAGGCTGGCACGAGCAGAGTAGTGAGAAACCATATGCACATAAATCATTTTCAGAGACTCAATGAAGTAATCTAAACGAATCGTCATTTGAAAATCGGGACAATAGTTATATCAATTACCTTATCAAATACCTTTCAGACACCACTCAGAAACATATCAAACATCATAAACATATAGAAGAACCATAGGGATTATAGTCATACGTCAAACCAATCCGAGTCCGCCTCGGAAAGTTATGGACCTTATTCACTTTAGGACTTTCTATGAACATATCGAAGCAATCCGAGCCCTTCTGTGAAAGTTACGATCGTTCGTAGTTACGGAATCATTTAAGAACAAAACTCTTTTGAAAACAAAACTTTTATGCAACTTTCAAACTTAGTCATACAAAAACATAAGAACCATAATTCGACTACATTAAGAACACGAATATCAAGAAACAAATAAGAATCATAGACATGCTCGGATTGCAAGAATAGAGTTACCTCGAGACTCGTGTCACAACTTACTTTTAACTAAGACATGCCAAAGAAAGAAAGGTTGAGCTTTACATACCTCGTTTGCTTCCTACGCTAGTCAGACTTAAATCTCGGGCTTCCAACAATCTACAACAACATCATTAGGCATTAACCGTTAGTCATAAACATTTAAGAATCCACTTCCAAGCCATCACTTATTTACAGAAATTTGGGCAGCATCTCCCCTATAAATCCAACCACCCCGAGAATTCAACTCGGCCAAATCGACAACAACCATACCAACAACCATACTAACAACATCCATAAGTGATTCAAAACGCATTCTAACATTAATAATTCCTTTCTACACAATTCGACAACATTTCGTTTATATTCAAATAAACTACATACGATCAAGCCAATACCAATGCTCACATATTCAATTACTAACCCGCAACCATTCAAACATGATTTAAGGACATTCCAAGCAATCCATACAATATTCAAACAGCCCGGCCAACATGCTATACCACCCGAAACTTTCTAAATTCCATAAGAACAATGTCAACACGTTCCTTTCTTCCGAATTCATAAACGACATCAACAATCCGCACGTTTACAACATTATTTCCATAAATTCAAGAAACTATGTTAGGATCACTTTAGGTTCTAAATCAGCCCACAACAATTCCGACTCCAACTTGAATCATTAAACCCTTATTCTTGCCATAAGATTCACAACAACAACAAGCAAAACATCAAGTAACATCAATTCATCCTTACTACACAAACAATCCATATCCACGGCCACACACCATCATACAACATTTCATGATTTTCATCCATTTTCATACACTATGACACGTCCAAAACATCCATAAAACATGCAAAGGAGGATTGAATCTTACCTTTTCCTTTCAATTCTTCCACTCGGCTAGGATCCTCCATAGCTAAAACGAATGGTTTCCTTGTTCCAACAACTACTCCACGTTGTAGAGGACCTTCCAATTAGTAGAAAACTAGAAGAAAAATAATTTCCCATGATCAAATTTTTGGGACCCCATTCGGCCAGCCCCTTGGCCGAATGGTTCTCCATTCTTTTCTTCATGTTTCTTTATATTTCTAGAGGGACAAAAGATGACTACTTGTCTTGCTTTTTCATCACATGTCCATATATATATATATATATATATATATATGTGTGTGTGGCCGGTGGTGCCCCTTTTTTTTTCTCCAACTTTCTAGACTTTTCTTAAGTAATAAAAGATGAATAATTTGTCTTACCTTGTCATCTTTGTCTATATATATATGTCTCCCACAACTATGAGATGACCACATGTACACCTTCATGGCTCAAGACAATTGGCCAACCATGGGTGGGACCCATTCCACATGGACGGCCACCTTGGTGTTATATCTCGCATTTCGCACGTCGGAATATTGTTAAGTTGTTTGCGACCAATTAGGGACGAGGTTATTTTCCGACTTTGTTATAAGACATAAGTGCTTCATGATTTGATGGAATGGAAATATTAACAAAATTTGGGGTTAAGAGTGGAAATTTGGAGATTAGTAGTTCATGAAAATGATAAGGCCACATGTAGTGTGGGCCATGGCTACATGGAAGATTAATATTTGTGGAGATGGATGACTTGTTAAGTCATTTTTATTATGATCATCTTTTGGAAATTTCATGAAACTTGGAGAAGATTTGGAGGGAAAGAAAAATTCAAAAAAAAAAAAAGAAGAAATAAGTGCACATGACCGGCCATGTGCTTGTCCATGTGCAAGGTCATGTGCCATGTTATTAATATATATATGTGTGTGGGTGATGACAAAGTAGGCATAATTCATTATTTGCCTCTAGAGAATTCAAGAGAGATAGAGAGAAAACAAGAAGGAGCAGCCGGCCAACAAGGCTGGCCGAGCAGGTCTCCATGGGTTTGGCCAAGGAAAAATTTGTTTTTTCATGCCTTTCCATTAATTAGAAGGTCCTCGTCGACGTGGAAGGGTTGTTGGAATAAGAAAATCATCCGTTGGTGTTGTAGCAAGTCCTAGCCGAATGGAAAGTTGAAGGGAAAAGGTATGGTCTCATGTTATTCTTTCATGTTTCATGAGTAATTTGAGTATGTTGTGAGATGAATGAGATGCATGGAAATGAATGGAAATCATGGAATATGGAAGATGAAGTTGTGGCCGTGTGTAGTATGTTGTGGCCGTGTGAATGTGTTGTTGTGTAGAAGTAATGAATTACTTGTATTTAGCATGTTTTGAGTGTAGTTGTAATGTGTAGAAAATGAATAAAATTTATGAGGTTGTGTATGTTGGAGTTGGCCGTGTAAGGGGCTGTTTTCGGTGGAGCTTGGCGAACTAATTTAATGTAGTATTTTGGTTGTTGTTTGTTGTGGATT
Source organism: Lycium ferocissimum (assembly GCF_029784015.1). Lineage (NCBI taxonomy): Eukaryota > Viridiplantae > Streptophyta > Magnoliopsida > Solanales > Solanaceae > Lycium > Lycium ferocissimum. The sequence goes on along the minus strand of NC_081342.1, from coordinate 39,561,975 downwards.
ATGTGATAAAAATAAAGGTTTGATGATCCAAATTGAAGTTATAATGGTTGTGGGCTGAATTGGAAGTTGATGTGATTCCTATGTAGATCTTACATTTATGCCAATGGCTATGTTAACAAGTGAGTTGTGGATGTAGTTCATGAATTTAGAAGGTAGAAATGTGTCGTCGTTGTCCTTGTCGAACTTGGAAGATTTCGGGTAGCGTTGTAGGACGGAGGGGCTGATTTGAGGCTTAATGTGATTTCAATATGTTTTCTTGAATGTATGGAATTGATGTTGTTAACATATGAGGTTGTCGACGTAGTTTATGAATTTGAAAGAAAGAAATATGTCGTTATTGTTTTCATTGAGTTGGAAGGTCTCGGGTAAGATTGGATGTTGGTTTGGACATCTTGAATTGCCTATCGATATTGTTGTTATGTTATTTGGTTTGGTTGTTGTTGATATTGGCCGAGTTAAATTCTCGGGGTTGATGGATTTATAGGGGAGGTCTTTGCCGAAATTTCCGCAGAAAGAGTAATGGCTTGGAATTGGGAATCTTCAATGCTTATGGTTAATGTCGGACACCTTATGACATTATTGTAGATCGCGAGAAGCCGAGACGCGAGGTTTGGATTAGTAAAGGGCGGCCAAGGTATGTAAAGCTCACCTTTCTTTCTTTGGCATGTCTTAGTACGAATAGGCTATGATATGTTCCCGAGGCAATTCCATTCCGTGATCCGAGTAACCATATGAGTTTATTCATTCCTTGATGTGCGCAAGTCATTTAGTTAAAGTAAAATTCTTATGTTTCTAAAGGATTAGATTTTAGAAGCCTTATAAAGAATTTCGCTAAAAAAAGGTTCCGAACTTCAAACGTCCGTAACTTTTGCATACGACCTCGGAACGCCCCGAAACATAATAGGTAAACTCATAAGACATAACTTTCCCCTACCTCTCGTAGTCGGGCTCGGATGGGGGTCGGCACCCGTCCGTGGGGCCCGCGGCTCTTTTTACTATTCAAAATGATTTTTGAGAAAAATTTAATACTATTTCATTTCGATCTCCGCATAGGGACTTCCTACTTAATTGACGAGTTATGAATATGATTTTATACATATGGTTCCTACAATTCCGTGATATGTTCAAGATATTTGATACGTTTCCGAAGGTCGTCCGAATGACATTTGACATAACTAAGTCTTGACCCTTAACGATAATTTGTTTGGTTTTTCCATTACGTTTTTGGAAAGTGTTTTAAAATTTGCATATGGTCTCTCACGACTCTGCTCGTGCACTATGGTCACTTCCTTCACCGAGTCCCGGGGCCGGTTGTTATCGTGCGCATTATGTTATAATTCCGGAGTATGATGTGTCCGGTTCGCCGAGCCCCTTTTGGCCGGGAACCGAGGATAATGGTGTTATGATGTGTCCGGTACGCCGAGTCCCCTTTGGCCGGGTACCGTGGTTATGTGATTGTGTGTGACGGGGATACGGAGATCGAAAACTCGGAGTATGATGTGGTGTGGCGCCAACGACGGGCGGGCGACCACCGTTCTAAGAGCCTATGCATGATTTGCACTCTACTCAGTAAGTATTTTGATATTTGGATTATTACACATGTTTTCTGAAACTCACATGTGATCTCTGATAAGTGACGTGCATATGATGATCTTATCTACCGAGTCCCTCGCTAGAGGGCCGGGACATGTTTTGTACGCATATGAAAAGTGATTTTGACAATCGGTCTATGATCGTTGGCATCGGTTAATGTCGACCACTATGGTATGATCTGCTTTCTATATAGATGTATGACTTGTATTTTTCACGCGAGCACCGACGACACTTTGGTCATTATGTTCACTTCGTACCCCTTTCTCGCTTATGATCTCGTTTTCCGCATTTCATGATTTACATACTCGGTACATATTCCGTCGACCCCCTTTCTTCGGGGCTGCGTTTCATGCGCGCGGTACACCCTGGTGAGCTACGATATTAGCGAGAAGATGTTCCGGCGGATTGGCGAGCTCCACTTGCTCCCGAGTCTTTGCCGAGTCGAGTTTGTTTGTGTTATGACATCCGAGTCATGTTAGAGACTTTGCAGACAGAGTCAGGTGTGTAAGGCGTCCGTTGTGAGCGGCTCCGTAGGCCGTAGTATTGTTATATGTAGTTTTATAGATTTTGTACGGTTACGGGTTATGTGTAATTTAAGAAAGATATAAAGTATGCTTGTTCTTTTGAAAACTTGTATTATGTATTTATGATTTGGTCGAGGGCCCAGTATGAATACGAGTGTTACGATAGTCTGAGGGTTCGCTCGGCCCTAAATAAGGGTCGGGTGCCCATCACACCCTAGCGGAAATTGGGGTGTGACAAAGTGGTATCAGAGCGGGTCTGTCCTAGGGGTTGTCTGCAAAGTCGTGTCCGGTAGAGTCCTGTTTATGGTGTGAAGCGCGCCACATTTATAAACAGGAGGCTACGGGGCATCTAGGATGGTTACTCTTCTTTGGCATCTTAGATCGTCTTTGTAGAGCCAAGTTATAGGAAATTCTCGGCATTGACCTTTGATTTCGGCAGAGGACTAATGTTGACAGGCGGAAGCGATCAAGCGGTATGGAAGGTTACTGTTACAAAGCACGCAGGTAAGTAAAGATACGAAAGATATACGTTAAGTGAGGTATCGGCATGCAATCGGAAGGTAAAGTTGGAAATTGAAAAGGAAGGTAAGCAAGAAAAAAATGTGATATGTGTAGTCGTGCTGAGCATATGAGGCAAATTAATATTTTTGGACTTTTGTGAATATTGAGAGCCCTGTGTGGCTATGATATGATACAACATGATGTGATATGTATATATGGTGATGGCCACGTGACGGAGCACTTCTGTTGGTATTTCCTGCGTGCAGGTTTTGGGATAGTAAGAAATACAGAGGAAACTCTGCCGAAATTTTTCCACGGCTGCCCTCTAGGAATAAGTTAACTGTGGAATGGGTGGCGAAATAATAAATAAGACGTCGATGGAAATATGGTAGTAAGGAAGTTTGGGAGGAAAAAGAATTGTGACGAATGGGAACGTGATAATAAGACAGCTGCCCGGATGTGTCGTGAGGGCGTTTTGGGAATATGATAAAATTCCGACGTACTCAATATTATGTGTAGAAGGTCCTGCGGTGAGAAAGACGCGGTCGGGGAAAGCGTTAAAGCGTCGTATTCTATCAAAGTTCCAAAGTTAAGCGTCTTTGAGTGAGAGCAATTTCGGGATGGGTGACCCCCCTGGGAAGTTTTCTGAAAATCCTACAATTTCAGACATAAGGAGTGAATAAGAAAGCGGAGTAGTCTAAGAGAGATTAGAGTAGGTGGAGCGGTAGGATTGTGAAAGACTAGGTTATAGAAAGACAAGAAACAAGGCAGAATGAATGCTAGGAAATGACTGGGATGATACGGGTAAAATATGAACAAACAAAATACGTTTTGAAAAATGAAAAAAGGACTATGTAAGAGTAGTGGGTTCTGAACGACACAAAGATAGCATAAGAATTCTCGTGTGTAGAAAGAGAAACAGGCATGAATGGATAATGGTATCAGCATACCCCTAAAGGGGGGAAGCGGGTAGGAGAAATGCAAGAATATGACAGGAGAATGGTATTGGATGGCTTAAGAGATGGTATGAAGGACAGCAATAGCTATAAGAAGGGAACTCCCCCAAGGTGCTTACGAGACTCCGCACGACTAAGTGAACATTCGAGGACGAATGTTCTAAAGGGGGGAAGAATGTTATATCTCGCATTTCGCACGTCGGAATATTGTTAAGTTGTTTGCGACCAATTAGGGACGAGGTTATTTTCCGACTTTGTTATAAGACATAAGTGCTTCATGATTTGATGGAATGGAAATATTAACAAAATTTGGGGTTAAGAGTGGAAATTTGGAGATTAGTAGTTCATGAAAATGATAAGGCCACATGTAGTGTGGGCCATGGCTACATGGAAGATTAATATTTGTGGAGATGGATGACTTGTTAAGTCATTTTTATTATGATCATCTTTTGGAAATTTCATGAAACTTGGAGAAGATTTGGAGGGAAAGAAAAATTCAAAAAAAAAAAGAAGAAATAAGTGCACATGACCGGCCATGTGCTTGTCCATGTGCAAGGTCATGTGCCATGTTATTAATATATATATGTGTGTGGGTGATGACAAAGTAGGCATAATTCATTATTTGCCTCTAGAGAATTCAAGAGAGATAGAGAGAAAACAAGAAGGAGCAGCCGGCCAACAAGGCTGGCCGAGGTGTCTCCATGGGTTTGGCCAAGGAAAAATTTGTTTTTTCATGCCTTTCCATTAATTAGAAGGTCCTCGTCGACGTGGAAGGGTTGTTGGAATAAGAAAATCATCCGTTGGTGTTGTAGCAAGTCCTAGCCGAATGGAAAGTTGAAGGGAAAAGGTATGGTCTCATGTTATTCTTTCATGTTTCATGAGTAATTTGAGTATGTTGTGAGATGAATGAGATGCATGGAAATGAATGGAAATCATGGAATATGGAAGATGAAGTTGTGGCCGTGTGTAGTATGTTGTGGCCGTGTAAATGTGTTGTTGTGTAGAAGTAATGAATTACTTGTATTTAGCATGTTTTGAGTGTAGTTGTAATGTGTAGAAAATGAATAAAATTTATGAGGTTGTGTATGTTGGAGTTGGCCGTGTAAGGGGCTGTTTTCGGTGGAGCTTGGCGAACTAATTTAATGTAGTATTTTGGTTGTTGTTTGTTGTGGATTATGTGATAAAAATAAAGGTTTGATGATCCAAATTGAAGTTATAATGGTTGTGGGCTGAATTGGAAGTTGATGTGATTCCTATGTAGATCTTACATTTATGCCAATGGCTATGTTAACAAGTGAGTTGTGGATGTAGTTCATGAATTTAGAAGGTAGAAATGTGTCGTCGTTGTCCTTGTCGAACTTGGAAGATTTCGGGTAGCGTTGTAGGACGGAGGGGCTGATTTGAGGCTTAATGTGATTTCAATATGTTTTCTTGAATGTATGGAATTGATGTTGTTAACATATGAGGTTGTCGACGTAGTTTATGAATTTGAAAGAAAGAAATATGTCGTTATTGTTTTCATTGAGTTGGAAGGTCTCGGGTAAGATTGGATGTTGGTTTGGACATCTTGAATTGCCTATCGATATTGTTGTTATGTTATTTGGTTTGGTTGTTGTTGATATTGGCCGAGTTAAATTCTCGGGGTTGATGGATTTATAGGGGAGGTCTTTGCCGAAATTTCCGCAGAAAGAGTAATGGCTTGGAATTGGGAATCTTCAATGCTTATGGTTAATGTCGGACACCTTATGACATTATTGTAGATCGCGAGAAGCCGAGACGCAGGTTTGGATTAGTAAAGGGCGGCCAAGGTATGTAAAGCTCACCTTTCTTTCTTTGGCATGTCTTAGTACGAATAGGCTATGATATGTTCCCCGAGGCAATTCCATTCCTGCGATCCGAGTAACCATATGAGTTTATTCATTCCTTGATGTGCGCAAGTCATTTAGTTAAAGTAAAATTCTTATGTTTCTAAAGGATTAGATTTTAGAAGCCTTATAAAGAATTTCGCTACAAAAAGGTTCCGAACTTCAAACGTCCGTAACTTTTGCATACGACCTCGGAACGCCCCGAAACATAATAGGTAAACTCATAAGACATAACTTTCCCCTACCTCTCGTAGTCGGGCTCGGATGGGGGTCGGCACCCGTCCGTGGGGCCCGCGGCTCTTTTTTTACTATTCAAAATGATTTTTGAGAAAAATTTAATACTATTTCATTTCGATCTCCGCATAGGGACTTCCTACTTAATTGACGAGTTATGAATATGATTTTATACATATGGTTCCTACAATTCCGTGATATGTTCAAGATATTTGATACGTTTCCGAAGGTCGTCCGAATGACATTTGACATAACTAAGTCTTGACCCTTAACGATAATTTGTTTGGTTTTTCCATTACGTTTTTGGAAAGTGTTTTAAAATTTGCATATGGTCTCTCACGACTCTGCTCGTGCACTATGGTCACTTCCTTCACCGAGTCCCGGGCCGGTTGTTATCGTGCGCATTATGTTATAATTCCGGAGTATGATGTGTCCGGTTCGCCGAGCCCCTTTTGGCCGGGAACCGAGGATAATGGTGTTATGATGTGTCCGGTACGCCGAGTCCCCTTTGGCCGGGTACCGTGGTTATGTGATTGTGTGTGACGGGGATACGGAGATCTGAAAACTTCTGGAGTATGATGTGGTGTGGCGCCAACGACGGGCGGGCGACCACCGTTCTAAGAGCCTATGCATGATTTGCACTCTACTCAGTAAGTATTTTGATATTTGGATTATTACACATGTTTTCTGAAACTCACATATGATTTTCTGATAATTGACGTGCATATGATGATCTTATCTACCGAGTCCCTCGCTAGAGGGCCGGGATATGTTTGTACGCATATGAAAAGTGATTTTGACAATCTGGTCTATGATCTGTTGGCATCGGTTAATGTCAGCCACTATGGTATGATCCGCTTTCTATATAGATGTATGATTTGTATTTTTCACGCAGGCACCCTGACACTCTGGTCATTATGTTCACTTCCTGTACCCCTTTCTCGCTTATGATCTCGTTTTCCGCATTTCATGCTTTACATACTCAGTACATATTCCGTACTGACCCCCTTTCTTCGGGGGCTGCGTTTCATGCCGCGCAGGTACACCCAGGTGAGCTACAGCTATTAGCAGAAGATGTTCCAGCGGATTGGCGAGCTCCACTTGCTCCGGAGTGCTGCCGAGTCAGAGTCTGTTTGTGTTATGACATCCGAGTCATATTAGAGACTTTGCAGACAGGGTCAGGTGTGTAAGGCGTCCGTTGTGAGCGGCTCCGTAGGCCGTAGTATTGTTATATGTAGTTTTATAGATTTTGTACGGTTACAGGTTATGTGTAATTTAAGAAAGATATAAAGTATGCTTGTTCTTTTGAAAACTTGTATTATGTATTTATGATTTGGTCGAGGGCCCAGTATGAATACGAGTGTTACGATAGTCTGAGGGTTCGCTCGGCCCTAAATAAGGGTCGGGTGCCCATCACACCCTAGCGGAAATTGGGGTGTGACACTTGGCCTTTTGGCCATTTCATGAAATTATTTTCCCCAACTTTTAGCCTCCAATTTTTCCTTATTCCAAATTTACCCTTAATTCTCCATACCAATAAAAGGATGAATATGCAACTTATGCATTCTTAACAAAACCGAAAAAATATAACCTTGTCCTTAACTTTCCGCAATCTACTCGGAATATCCCATTGTATAAAATACGGGATATAACACTCGGTGTATAAAGGATGAAGTTCCGACATTATTTAAGACTCGAAAGTGGAATGATAGTGATTGGAAATAATATTTTGTGTGTACCAAAAGGGGTATGGACTAGTGCTATGTCACATGATCATGACAATGAGTATATGAAGTGTATAAAAATGATCACTATTTAAGTGGATTGATCAAGAAATTAATTATGTGGGTAATTGGTTAAATATTGGAATAAGTGGTAGAGTGATGAATTAATATTGTATTAACAGATAAGGATTAAAGTGGTTAATTATTGTGCTAGTGGAAAAATAAGTATGTGGCAACAACCAATCCACGTGGAATCTTAGAAGGAGGGGCATTAAGTGACTAGTGTCACGTGTATTAATATCCCACTTTTCGTTGTGTTTCTTTTTGCATATATCTTCATCTCCCACAATGTAATTTAGTAATGAAAATGCATTTATAGCAAACAAATATTCTTGTAGTAAATTATGACTTAGGAATATTGATGCAAGAAAATAAAGAGAAGATAGAAAGAAGACACAATTGATAAACAATTGGACAATAACTAGAAGAACTAGTCCTAGTTACCTTCCAAAAGGATCAAAGGCACCTATCTTATGCAACAATCCTCAAGAGAATAACAATCTCTTGCAAATTGAATGATCAAAACAAGGTTGTACAATTTGGAGTCCACCAAATCACAAGTCTCAACTAGAGAGAAAAGTTCAATATTCATATATTTCAAGATGGGTTCCCCTCAAATGATTTACAAGCACCTTTAAATAAGGTTCTTAAAATATACTAGTCAAAAGAAATAAATGAAAGTGTAGTCTTCTGGGTGCATAGAAGACTACAAAATGCATACTCCTAGAAGCCTAGAAAGCCACTATACATTATGAAAGTCAAAATAGCCTTTAATAAGCCTAGAAAACACAAAAGGGAAGCTTCCTTCGTTCACATTAGACCAGCCCCTCATTTTCACACTAGAGCTTCTAGAAGTCCTAATTTGGGTCGCTAGACTTGTTCTTTACGTGGGCGGATCTTGGGCTTCAATCCACATCCTCTCGAGCTTCAATTTAGGTCTCCTCGGCTTGAACACTTCGAGTCGTCACCATGGTAATTTGGATTGCATCATCCTCCTTTTCTTGGAAGAATTTCGTCCTCGAAATTACAACATTAATATCAACCTCGACCGCAGCATCAACCTCAACCACATCATTATGGCACAGTTGGATCATCATCATGGCTATATACATCATTCTCCCTCTTTTGAAAAGAATTTGTCCTCAAATTCGATCCCTGCAAAACATGGACGAGAATGAGTATGTGTAGCTTCCAAGTCTCAATCGGGTAACAATTAAGTAGCAACATGAGCGAATAATCATGATATAAAACCAGAGTGCTACAAAACGCCCAAAGATAATAGAGATTACCGTCATGGATTTGGAAAGCCCAAGAAGAAGCATGAGCCAAGAAAACCTACCATCTTCATGGAGTTTACAAGTCGTGGTCGCATACCACAATGATTTCCAGGGAGGATCTTTCCAATGGCTCTCCACCTGATTCACCTTAAAATACACCAAATTCTTTCCAAGGCTAAGTACAAAACAAGTAGAATAACTCAACTGCCAATACCGAAGTAATGTACCAGCCCACCCCAAAGTCATCAATTCCAACAAGTTATAAACCTTATGATCAATTTCGGGTCAAAAACAAAAATGGTCAACACATCAAGCTTAGCATATGTCTCAAGCATATCTACTAGTAACTCGAATAGTAACAACAAACAAGAGTGACAATGATGTATCCAATTACTACAAGAGTACTCCAGAGAAGCATGAATCATGAGGTAAGAATATGTGCCATCATTGATCTTAGAAACATCAAAGAGATCAAACCATGTGTAATGACCATATTTCTCATACTTCTCTCGTCTTTTCCTTTGACAAGTACCCACAAAAAAGTCAAATAAGCAATCAAACTTATCAAAAGGAAGAATTTTACCTCTAAGATCGTGACTACTATCCCAGGATTCAAATGCATAACTTTCAAATTTCAAGGTAAGGAACTTGGTATAGACTATCTCAAGTGAGTGATCCATGTAAGGATCACAATAAGTAAAGTAATAGACACTAGAACAAGCATCCACCATTCTACTTTCCTTTTCCACTTCAAGTTTATTCACACCTAGACATTTCAACTCAAATTCTGCTCCTAGTAAGAACTCATCCTCACATTCTTCTTCACTATTAAAGAATTCTGCACTACTTTCCCAATCCTCTTTAAGATCACTTCCTACATGTCTAGCACACTCAAAGTCACACTTTAAGTCCTCCACATCACAAAAGCTCCTAAAACAATCATGACCCTCATCATACGCAAATAAATAGTAAAGAAAAGTGCTACTTAAGGTCACTTCACCATCAGTAAGTTCACTTTCACAATCATGAATACTATTAAGCACAAGATCACGATTTGGACCGCACAAAGAAGATTTATTACTTAAGCAACTTCCCACACTTTACTTTCCAAGACAATGTCCTTTATCAAGTGAACTATCCAACAAGGAGTTAATTCCATCACAAGAAAGAGTATTAAGAAATATAAACTCATCATTGAACAAACAAGCATCTCCAAGTAAAAATAGTTTCACTAGAAAGGTCTCACCCAAGTTCATATCATCATTGAATTCCACATGTTCAAACTCATCATTTAAGTCAATTTCATTATCATGCGCAGATTTAACATTAGAAAGACTCAAAGATGAATTGCTTTCTTCCTTATCAAACATGGGTGGTGTGCCTAATTCCAAACAATCACATTTATGGCCAACAATTCCATCATATACAGAATAATCATCAACTAATAATGGAATATTACTCACACACACACAAGGTTCAAGATTGCTTTTTAAAGACAAAACATTAAAATCAATCAACTTGTTTTTACTCCTTCCAACCACAGAAGTTGTGTCTTTTGCATTAAGACTCTCATCACAAGTGTCAACACTAGTTTTCATCACATCAAACTCACAAGTAGTTTCAGTTTCAGGATCACAACCGAGAACAACTAGTGTATCTCCACAAAATTCATTCAGTTTATCATCACAAGACAAAGAAGATTTTAAGCCCAAACAAGATAATTCCTTAGTCATACTCACACAATCAACATGCTTAAACATTAGCATCTAAAGTCAGTTTAGAAGTACCTTTAGGCTCACAAGATTGATCTTCTTTACCTTCAAGTCCCGCTTTTGGACAATTCTGCTCTTCCGAAATTGTTGCATCCTTTTCATGAGTTTCCATTGTATGAGGCTCATTCTCAAGATTGTTTCCAATGATACCTACAAAATAATTCAAACAACTAGAGGAAAAAGAAACATTGTGAGTGTTAGAGTGAAGAACTTCATCTCCCTCATTATTTTTCTTTTCTCTCATGTTCTTTTCAATTCCATTCTCTTGTTTCTTTTGTGGCAGCCCACTCATTCCAGTCAACCCGGACTTCCCATTTTGCATGGCATTACACTCCCCTATAGGCATAGAAGAGACATATACACTATTGGGATTTTCTTTCGGAAGTGGGAATGGAAAGAGAGGCCATCCTTCCTCGTCCATGACATACCTTATCCAATCTCGTACATTTGGAACGTCGTGTTTTCAAAACCAGGGCTGTCCAAAGCATAAGTGACTTATTTTTAGGGGAAACACATCACATCGGACCGTTTCAACATAATCTCCATGAGATATTACCACCTTGACCATCCACTCAACTTGACACCCATTATAGTCATATGGATATCTCTTTTTAACCTATGTCAAATTCAACCAATCAGCCGCATAAGGAGAGATAAATGTGGAGTCACACAAATCGTCAAGCTCTAGATCAAAGCCATTATACCCACAAACATTCACCTTCAATTTTTGAAACCTTGGCTTAGGCAATCTCTCTCCTTTTCTTGGAAATAGTGGTCCTCTCCTTTGTGTAAGCCATCTAGTTCTTACTTCCGATTGAACGGGTTTAGTCCTCATTGCACCTTGGTCCATCATACCCGCATAACAAAGCTCAAAGAAAAGGTTATGAGTTAAAAATCACCTTACTCACTCCCTTACTTTATTTGGGTGGCGCTCGGTTCACTCAATGATACAATAGGTTTGGTTCAGTCCTTCTTATAGTACTTGGCTTCCTCGGAATTGACCAACTCCTATTCAATCTCCCAAATTATACAAAAGATGCTACCTCTTCGGGATTAGAGTGAGATTATGGACTCTATAGTTGGACGACTCTTTTAATTGTGGCGCACTTGAGTCAAACAATTCACGACGAGTTAAAACGAGAAAAGCTTGAAAGAATTAGCACGGAAAAAGTTATAGCTCAAGAACTAGTAAACTTTGAGTAGGTAATTACTCAATGGATACTAGCTAGAAGTTATGTCACAAAGAAAGGATTAAGAAGCTTCCCAATCCCCCTTAAAATGTGCAAGGCAGCCCCCTAAGTCTTACTAATTAATATCCTTTGACCAACTTGTCTTGGAATTTAATTACTACAAGTTTCAATGTAGCATCTCGTCTTCCCAAAAGATGACTAGGGACTTGCACACTTGACTTCTCGTTTTCCTAAGAGGTGATTAGGAACTTGGACACTTTTTTCTCAAGGTGACTGTTAGTCTCCCCAAGAATTAACTTGGGAACTTGTGTCAATTAATGGTTTGACTATTTGTTTGCCTCTACACCCTTTCACACACCCCAAACTGATTTTTGACTTCTCCTAATGAGTGTAGCCCCCTCTCCATGTTTTGCAGGGGTTCAACGCACCAACTCCTTGGAAATTAACTCTTGACTAGGCCCTTTGACTTCCAAAATAGCTTTCACACTCCCTAACACCTTGAAAGATTAACTTATCACCAAAATTAGATCAAACAAAGTTAGTAAATCTGAAATTATCAAGAACACACATGAATATTCACAAAATATTTATGAACACTCAAGAACACAATTATTCAAAACATCAAAAATCAGATTCACCAAATAGATCAAGAACACCGTAATACTCCAAATCTTTCCAATTTTTGGATTCTTGCCCTTCTTAACTAGGAGAAATCAACCCAACAACTTTCAACCCTCAATTTCAACCTCTTGTATAAGACCCACTTTGAGTCTTCAAGTTTCAAGGTCTAACAATGGTGGAAATTGAAAATCTAACTTTAATTAACTCAAAACTTTAGATTTAGAACCTTAAGAACTGTAAGGAACTTGAATCTAACACTAGAATCAACAACAAAACAAGGAATTCAAACGAATTTTGGATTTTTTTTTCCAGTTTTTTTTTTTTTTTTTTTTTTTTTTTTTGTGAATACCAAACCCAAGACTAGATTTGTTGGAACAAATCTATACTAGGCTCTGATACCAAATGATGCAATAAAATAAAGAGAAGATAGAAAGAAGACACAATTGATAAACAATTGGACAATAACTAGAAGAACTAGTCCTAGTTACCTTCCAAAAGGATCAAAGGCACCTATCTTATGCAACAATCCTCAAGTTATTCTCTTGCAAATTGAATGATGAAAACAAGGTTGTACAATTTGGAGTCCACCAAATCACAAGTCTCAACTAGAGAGAAAAGTTCAATATTCATATATTTCAAGATGGGTTCCCCTCAAATGATTTACAAGCACCTTTAAATAAGGTTCTTAAAATATACTAGTCAAAAGAAATAAATGAAAGTGTAGTCTTCTAGGTGCATAGAAGACTACAAAATGCATACTCCTAGAAGCCTAGAAAGCCACTATACATTATGAAAGTCAAAATAGCCTTTAATAAGCCTAGAAAACACAAAAAGGGAAGCTTCCTTCGTTCACATTAGACCAGCCCCTCATGTTCACACTAGAGCTTCTAGAAGTCCTAATTTGGGCTGCTAGACTTGTTCTTTTACGTAGGCGGATCTTGGGCTTCAATCCACATCCTCTCGAGCTTCAATTTTGGTCTCCTCGGCTTGAACACTTGAGTCGTCACCATGGTAATTTGGATTGCATCAAATATATTTGTTGATACTTTCTTCTTACGTGACTATATATAGTGGTAATTAGCATCCTTGATCAATCTCTCTTTTTGATCATTTTCGGGAAAAAGTTGATAACTTACCTCTTTCATACTTTTCCATCTGTGTGGAACAACAATGGGATACTTCCCCTCTTTTCCTTTTTGTAACCAACGAATTGCAGCCTATAAATACACACGGATATCTCTTCATTTCATCATATAGTTTTAATTATTATACAACATCCCTAGAAGATCAATGTCACGACCCAACCCCGTAGGCCGTGACTAGTGCCCGATCTGGGCACCCAAACACACCTATCAAACGCTATCACAAATTATATCAAACGCATCCAAGGATATAACGAGCCGATAAGGCCGTGTTTCCAAATTTATATAATTTTAAAAATTTTAGCAGAGTTTCCTTTGTTTTACGGACTATCCCAAATAACCCGCGCACGTAAAATACCAACAAAGGCCACGGGCCAACGAACAACATATATACATATGCGGGCCGACAGGTCGCCGCGGCGAATGGAATCACCCAAACACAAGATGTACAAACACAACCGTACGGAAGTAGGCACAACCCACAAACATGTCCACGACCTCTAAACGTACGTACAGAATCATATGACGGGACGGGGCCCCGCCGTGCCCCCGAACAAATATGTACAATGCAACGAACGAATATATACCAAAAGTAGGCTCCGGAATGAGGGGAGCACTTCAAATAGCAGAAGAGGGTATCCTAAACCGGTGGATCACCAAGCTGTGCATCTGTACCTGCGGGCATGAAACGCAGCCCCCCGAAGAAAGGGGTCGACGGAATATGTACCGAGCATGTAAAGCAGAAATACGAGTGGCGTAATCGTGCTTTAAATAAGGAGTAGGATCCATGGATACAAAAGAACCGTAAACCACAAAACTTACCTTCGAACATAATTCATACATGTTCATATCATATACCAATCCGACAATCATTCGCACATGCGTATACATATAGCGTGTCCGGCCTCTAGCGAGAGACTCGGTAAGTAAGATCGTATCATCATCCCATATATACATACATATAGCGTGTCCCGCCCTCTCGGCGAGGGACTCGGTGTATAGCGTGTCCCAGCCCTCTAGTGAGGGTCTCAGTGTATAGAATCATGTCATCATATACATAGCGTGTCCCGGCCCTCTAGTGAGGGTCTCGGTGTGTAGAATCATCATATCATCCTATTATCACATATCATATCAGACTTCGGAACCCATGGTTACGTACCAAATTCATATGCCTAGAAATCTTCATTTCAAACTCGACAACGCTTAAGTAATCATGCTCGGGGGTTGAAATCATAGTCACATGAAGTTCTTTTTTTAAAAAAAAAAAAGTAGGTCGTTGGAATCAAACATAGAAAAGTTGCGGGACCCACGGACGAGCGTCAACCCAATCCGGGCCCGCCCGTGAAATCTAAGGTCATCATATGCTATCGAATCATTATTATAAACTCAAAGACAAGTAACTGAACGTACTTGAAATCGGGATAATAGTCACATTGGAGATCGAAACAATAATTACAACATTTTCTTTCAAAAGTTATCGATATTACATAAAAGGGCATCGCGGGACCCACGGACGAGTATAGACCCGAACTGACCCCGCCTATGAAAAACATACTCATTCTATATCATACAAACTCCTACGAAAATTTCAAAGCAATCCGAGCCTTTCTGAGAAAGTTATGGGCGTTTGTAGTTCTAGAATCGTTAAAGAATAAATTCTTACCAAAAAATCAGCTTTCACATAACCTTTACAACTTATGAATTCCAAGGATATAAGGATCAATGTTATGGCATATTAGCACAAGAATACCAAGGAAACAAATGCGAATCATAGACAAGCTCGGATTTGCGAGAATAGAGTTTCCTAGAGGCTCGTATCAAAGCCTATTTTAACTAAGGCATGCCAAAAGAAAAGGTTACTTTACATACCTCAAACGCTCTCCAAAATGATCCAAACTCAAGCTAAATCCCACCTATGATTCGGGCTGCCCACGATCTATAAACAAGCCATAAAATGCCAAACATTAGCTAAAGACCTTTTGGGCATTAAATTCCAAATTTGCCCTTAATTCTACAGAAATTTGGGCAGCATTTCCCCTGTAAATAGGACACCCCGAGAATTTAACTCGGCCAAAACAATCAACAACAACAACAATAACCAACCTAGCAACATCAACAACCAATCCGAAAGACAATACAACCATAATAACTCTCTTTTCCATCATTCAACAACTTTCATAAATTCACTTCGACGACTTGCATTCAAGCCAACGTCGACGCTTATACATTCACATACTAACCCGAACCCATACCAACAATATTTAAGGACCTTCTAAGCAATTCATACAACATTTCCAATAATCCAAATTTTTCTCCAATTTGGCCGAAAACAGCCCCTAAACCGAGAACCTCACTTCAACTTATTCCTAATTTTCAAATTATGATTGTATCCACAATTCACATTCTAACAATGCTATTTTCACCAACATACAAATCACATTAAATGTACAAAAATCTCCAAATCAGTCCGCAACAATCACAACATCAATTTGAGCCATTAAACATTCATTTCCAACATAGAATTCATAGCGACGACGACTAAAATATTAAGCGATATCGATTCGTTCATTGTCATAGAATATGACCCATTTCGACCAACACTACACATATACATATATGGATGATTCTCAATCGTCCTTCACCTTACAATAATCATAATAATCTAACAAGGCATTAATTCATAGTTCCAACACAACACAACACACACCCACTTGCACGGATGGTACCCCTTACACACAACTCATATCCAACATAATATTTTTCATGATATTCATCCAATTTAACATACTACAACAAGCATACAACCTTCACAATACATAAAACATAATGAATTCTTACCTTTCTTCTTCAACTTCTTAATAGCCTAGGGTTTCCAAAAGATGAAAAATAATGGATTGATCGCTCCAACGATGCTTCCACGCTACTTAGGGACCTCAAAATAATGGGTTTACATCAATAGAATAATTTTGGAAGAGCTAAAAATGGGGGTTGAATTTCCCCATGGCTGGCCGAGAGCCTCAAAGGGGTTTTTCAGCTTTTGCTTCTTTTTTTTCAAGTGTGGATGAAATGAAATAAAGGCTATCAAGTCATCTTATATCACCTAAATGAAGTGTACAATTCCCTTGGCCCACATTAATGTGTTGTTCCAATTAAAATTGAACACCATTTGTGTGGGCCAACCATGGAAATTGTGGATGATTTTCATCTTCCAATTTTTATCACTTTTGGTCCCAAATTCTCCTAATTATTCCATACCAACAAATTCATGCACAACTTATATCTCAAAATAAAATCGAAGGTCAAAAATCCCGACCTTGCATCCCGGAACAGTTTTGTCCTTAACTTATCATAATTAATCCGGATTGTTCCAATGTACTAAAATACGGGTTCTAACAATCAAGTGAACCGAAGGGCACTTCGTGGTAAAGGCAATTCCAATAGGATTTATTCTCTACGACCGTCCACGAGCTCGTATGAGCATATAAGATTAAACACCATTGTGTGTTGCGCTGGGAAGTATTGTGTCTTGAGGAAATTGAGGTATGTTAAGGCTATCCCTTCTTTTTTTTTTTTTTTGGCATGGTCTATATGAAACAAACAGACGACGAATGTATAAACTCCAAAGAAGCTCCTATTCTTAGAGATACTAGAATGGCTAATGTTCTTGATTTCCAGAAGCTATTTCATTATGTCCTGATACATGTCTATGATTCCTGATGTCCTATTTTGATATAATCTATAGTGACATTTGAGGGTGCTTCCTGGTTATTCAAAGAATTTCAGAAATAATCTTATGGGTCTGACTTGCATTATGACTCCAATGAATTCTAGTTCTCAGTAGTACTTGACATTACAGTTGTCTTTGATTCTCAAGTGTCGGTTCATTCTAATCATTCTATTAAGTCCCAGATGATGATATAGTTGCACATGCTTGCTCATGATATTCTACTCGTGCATGCTGTTAATATAGCATTCACCGAGTCCCGGGCCGGGTATGTATTCGTGCACAGTTTCATTGCATTGTTCACCGAGACCCTCACTAGAGGGTCGGGTACAGTATGTATATGATTATTTTATCGAGTCCCTCACTAGAGGGCCGGGTACGGTATATATATGATTACTTCACCGAGTCCCTCACTAGAGGGCCGGGTACGGTATATATATATGATTACTTCACCGAGTCCCTCACTAGAGGGCCGGGTACGGTATATATTTATATTTCACCGAGTCCCTTACTAAAGGGCCGGGTATGGTATATGTTTACATTTTTAATCTCTGCCTTCGGGGCTATTCATATTACAGGTGGTTTCTCATACATTCATTATGGCTTATGTCTCATTCTTTATGATTACTGCTGCCTTACATACTCGGTACATTATTCATACTGACGTCCCTTTGCCTGGGGGCGCTGTGTTCATGCCACACAGTCCCAGATTATTTTACAGGTAAAAGTATTCAGCTAGGATGGTTGGCTATCAGCTGGGATTGGCAAACTCCATTTTCTTCCTAGAGCAATGTCGAGTCATTATAGTTATCATGTGTGTGTACGGGTATGTCGGGGCCCTGTCCCGATTCATATGATTCAAGTGTTTACTCTTAGAGACTTTGCAGACAGTGTCCTGTGGTTAGTACGTTAAGATGTCATGTGTTGAGTGAAGCGACCATGTAGGACGATATGTCAGTTTGACTTACTCGATTTTTGATTAATTGAGTATCGTTCACAAATTTCTATGGTTTGACGGAAAGTACTTTATTATATTTCTGAATTTTTATTTTTATATGTCCAGTTTCATTGTGTGAATGCCAGAGGGTTCGCTCAGCTCTAATTAAGAATTGGGTGCCCATCATGCCCTATCGGAATTGGGGTGTGACAGGAGTATTGCTTGGATGGCTAAGCACAATAAAATATGACAAGTCTATTAGCAAAATAAAGTAACAGCATGACAGGGGTACGAAATACGAAGGGTTATAGCGAATGTGAATACATTGGTAAGACTACTTATGTGGTAAGTGTAATAGGGCTGATTAGAAAGAGTAACAGGTTAAGTATGCTTACTTTACAAGGTTTATTCTATTTTATAAGTAGGCTTGCGAATGAGATCGAGAAGTGGCACTCTATAGAGTTGATTATGATCAGGATATAAAGTGAACGTAGCAAGAACTGTAATACAAGTAAGTACAGTATAGCGAGGAAACAACTAAAGATGTGACATGTTTTATATGAATAAGGAGTGAATGCAAGTGAAAAACCAATAAGCGAGCCATAGGGCAGTAGATAAGAAAGCTTATAAGACCTTGTTAGGGAAAGTCCAGCATAAAGGTTTTGCCATGACAAGAATGATAGCAAGCAAAAGGAAAAGGGAAGCCAACTTGAAAAAGAAATCAGAGAATTGTGATATGGCAAAGTAGTAACAGCTTATGATTTGTATGATCGAGATCACGAGGGATATTTTTGGCTGGATGAAAAAGACAGAGACTATGAAAAGGTGAATGACGAAATAGAACGATTGTTAGGAAAAGGATCAGCATAATAAGGATCATAGGGGATGATCAGAATGAACAAAATAAGTTTTGGACGTGAAGAATGGATTGTATAGAAGTAATATATTCTAAAGGACAAGGCGGTACTGAGTTAAGAATAGGGTTCCTTGCGCGAGAAATGAAGGATTGATTATAAAACGGGAGATAATATGATAAATTGAGGAGGAAAGAATGTAAAGGAATAAGTATGGGTACAGAAAGAAAAGGAAATATGCGAAGTATGCGCGCTTAAGAATTAGTCGTATTATGAGGAAAGGAAGATGCATCTGCTACGAATATCCTATGCCAAGACAGAACGAGTAAAGTTTATACAGGAATAAGTTGGAAAGAAAAATGTGGCCATGAGTTATGAGTTTACCGTACGACGATAAAGCGATAAAGCAAGGTTATCATCAACGACAAATACGATATAATTATGATTGGTTTTGAAATCAACGTTGAGTGCAACACAAGAGTAAAAGAGTATGAGGTATAAGGGGTATTAGTTGTGCATGAGACTTAGATCCTTGAAAACAAAGGTAGCGGGTTTAGAGGAAAATGCATTTACGGTTACTATAAGTCGATTACAGGAAAGATGACACTATAAGTGAACTCTAAGTATCGAAGAATGGGATAAGCGACATTACATGGATGATACGGATACCTAGACATACTACTATTTCGAGTATCCCTATGGGACAGAAATTATTAATTGGAGCGGATGTAGACATTGACTCATAATTAACGGTTGAGTTAAGTAAAATACATCTTTTTTTTTTATTGCTATGTTGGTTGTATTACTTGATCACAAAACTGCAAGATGAGTATGTTAAGACTTCACACATGGATTATTGTAGCTATAAATTATGGGAAATGGCATGAATATGATGCAATATAATAAGGGAATTGAGGAAAGGGATATATGAATTCAAGATTGGAAGTGAGGTAACGGATTTGAGAATGGTATAAGACCCTTAAGGGGGGAAGCGAGTAACAAAAATACAAGTGTAGAGATTGAAACGATAAATCCTAAGATGTGACAGATATAGACTCTAAAACAAAAAGTGAGAGTTATGCAGAAATGAGTCTAATAGCTAGTAAATAAATGAACAAGGATTGAGGTGTATCTGAGACTGTATCGAAAATCATTTATGAAGACCTTGAACAACATGACATTGGGAGCAAATAACTTAAGGAATATTGTAAAGGATAGCAATGCTATACTGAAATAGAGGCAAAGGAACTAACGATAGAGCCGTTTGTTAATGATATTGCGATTTATAAGTGACAAATACGAAGAGACATAAAGCTTTCTATAGTAGAATATAAGATGTGATAATCAAGGGACAAATAAAGGAAATAAAAGAGTATGACGAGATAAGTTGTAATAGATAAATAAAAGAGGTTTGGTATGTATGAGATACGTAAAATAGAACGAACCCAAGGAAGGGAATTTTATGTATAAGATTAGATGTTCATACACAAATCACACTAGAACGGTTATGTAACCTGCAAGTATTTACATGTCGAGAATGAAACCAATTGGGTACTTAAAAAGAGGAGTAAGAGGTAAGCAAAAATAGTGTGTTTGTGGTATTTCAGGTCACTTGAGGGAAAATACATGGTAAATTGAGTCAAAATGTTGAGTTGGAATTATCATTAAGGGAAAATAGGACAATTACTTTGAATATGATATAAGTATATGTTATATGTTTCCTACGATAGACCTGAGGTGTGTTAGATTACTTACGAATTCGATGGGATCATTGGATAAAGGGGGTTTTACAAGAAGAATATTATGCCTTGGAACTTTCATTTTGTATCATTGTGGTTATAGCAAATTTCCAACAGTTTACCAAAGGGTTATGAAACTCTTGAAAATTATGAAACCTTTAATGAGTCGACGAGGGCACCTACGATAGGACATCTCGGATTGAATTTATCTAAACTCTACAGATGTGAATCAATACCATTATCATGGTCATATGGAAGAGAGGAAGTAAGAGAGATTTACAAACCATGTGAGACTTAATACCATTATTGAGCAAGAAAAAGGATCGACGAGTCCGAGTATCAAAGGAGGGTCATATCAAGAAAGTGACGCACTTGAAGGGATATTCCTGAGGGATCAAGGGAGTATTGCAACCGAGAATCATTACTAAGAAGGAAACTCGTGTTCAACTATTCAAAGGGAATATTATAGATAATGCATGTCAGAGGATTAAAATGATGACTCCAAGAAGGAGGTACGCTGCGGACTATGCGACCTAAATAAAGAGTGGAAGAAGACCCCTAAGAATTAGAAGAGAGAACAAGAGGAACCAATATGCGATGGCAAACCTACCTAAGGAAGAGACAACTCCTATTCTACAGTATTACTGGAAAAATGACTCCAAAACAAGAAAAACTCGACTTAAGCTTCAAGTATAGATGGATATAGTAAGTTGCAGTCAATTATGGAAGTAGCTATATTATGACCACTTTCTTTGGAAATTCAATATTAACAGATGTCAAGTAGAAAATGGCATTAGGCTAAGTAAAGAGAGAGTACAAAGATGATAGATGAGTTCGAGTTACAATTGATTCGTTATGAGATCACCATAACCAGTATACTTATACAGGACTAGTTTAACATTCGAGGACGAATGTTCTAAAGGGGGGAAGGATGTTACATTCCGTGTTTTCATGCGTTGGAAAGCATGCGATTTAAATGACACTAGTAACTAAATGAGGTTATCCCCCAAGCTTATAAGTGGTTAGATTAATGGTACGGATGTATCGTAAGGATTAGAAGTTTATCAAATCGAAGAAAATAAGTTTCGTCGAGGTTCGAAATTCATTTGAATGAAATACGGTCCGAGCTACAACATCCCGTATTTTTGGACTAGGGAATTGGACCGTCCAACATGAGCAAATTTACCTGAGCCAGAGGATTTGGTCATATTCAAGCATGAAAATCAAGAACTCAGTGTATACAAGGAATGAAGTCCCGAAATGATTTATGATGAAAAAGTGTGATGACGATGATTGCAAATAATATTTCATATGTGGAAAATGAGGTTATGGAAGGTTATGGACTAGTGCTATATCACATGATTATGATAGTGATTATATGAAGTGTGCTAAATATGACTACTATTTAAGTGAGTTGAGATCAAGAAATTAATTATGTATATGATTGATAATATATCGGATTATAACAGAGATAAAGGATTTAATTATAAGATTAAGGGACAAGTGTCAAGACAATACCTCTCCCATGTGTAATTATGGGACAAAACACCTAGTGACTAAGCACTACTAGAGATTCGGTGGCATCCTTAAAATGGATATGAAAGTGACTATTAACTCAAGTGGTCCTCACTATCCACAATGATGTAGCAACACTTAGGATTATATTTTTGTCACACCCCAATTCCGATAAGGCATGATGGGCACCCAACTCTTACTTAGAGCTGAGCGAACCCTCTGGCATTCACATAATGAAACTGGACATATAAAAAAAAATCAGAAATATAATAAGGTACTTTCCGTCAAACCATAGAAATTTGCGAACGATACTCAATTGATCAAAAACCGAGTAAGTCATGCTGACATATCGGCCTATATGGTCACTTTACTCAACGCATGACATCTCAACATACTAACCACAGGACACTGTCCGCAAAGTCTCTAAGAGTAAATACTAGAATCATACGAATCGGGACAGGGCCCCGACATACCCGTACACACACATAATAACCATAATGACTCGGCACTGCTCCAGGAAGAAAATGGAGTTTGCCAATCCCAGCTGATAGCCAACCATCCTAGCCGAATACTTTTACCCGCAAAACAATGCGGGACGCGTGTGGCATGAACACGAGCGCCCCGTGCAAAGGGACATCAATTACGAACAATGTACCGAGTATGTAAGGCAGCAGTAATCATAAAGGATGAGACATAAGCCATAATGAATGTATGAGAAACCACCTGTAATATGAATAGCCCCGAAGGCAATGACTAAAAATGTAAATGTATACCATACCTGGACCTTTAGTAAGGGACTCGGTGAAATATAAATATATGCCGTACCCGGCCCTCTAGTGAGGGACTCGGTGAAGTAATCACATATATATACCCGGCCCTCTAGTGAGGGACTCGGTAAAATAATCATATATACCGTACCCGGCCCTCTAGTGAGGGTCTCGGAACAATGCAATGAACCGTGCACGAATACCGGCCCGGGACTCGGTGAATGATATATTAATAGCATGCACGAGTAGAATATCATGAGCAACTATATGCAAACTATATCATCATCTGAGACTCAATAGAATAATTAGAATGAACCAACACTTGAGAATCAAAGACAACTATCATGTCAAGCACTATTGAGAACTAGAGTTCCTTGGAGTCATATATGTTCGTTGTTCGCTCAGTTTATGTAATTCATGCCAAAAGAAAGAAAGGATGGCCTTAACATACTTATAGAAGCAAATGAATGCAAGTGAGACTCATAAGATTATTTCTGGAACTCTTTGAATAACCTGGAAGCATAACACCCTCGAATGTCATTATGGATTATAATATCAAAGTAGGACTTCAGAAATCATAGACACGTATCGGGACATAATGAAATAGCTTCTGGAAATCAAGAACATTAGCCATTCTAGTATTTCTAAGAATAGGAGCTTCTTTGGAGTTTATACGTTCGTCGTCCGTTTGTTCCATATAGACCATGCTAAAAGAAGAAAAGGGAATAGCCTTAACATACCTTTGTCCGTGTCACGACCCAACCCGTAGGCCGTGACTAGTGCCCGAGCTGGGCACCCATACGCACCCGTTAATCATAAACAGCGTACAAACAGATTATGCATATACAAAAGTCAGACACCAGATCATAGCTGGCATAACCAAATCGTATACAAAAAGTAAAAAGTGAAACGTCGCCCCAAATCGTCACAATTACATATATACATATCGTCACAACTTTCAAGAAATGATATCACATATAAGCCACAAGGCTATCGAACACGGGGGACGTCCAAAACAAAAATCACACGGACATAACCGAGTAGTGACTACCCACAACTCACACATATGTCTCTGAGACCTTAAGAGTAATAACGTAATCATATGACGGACGTGGCCCCGCCGTACCCATAATCGACACATACATATGCATCGGAAGAACTGTACCAAAACATAGGCTCGAGAACAAGGGAGCGCTCCAAGACCGAACAGAACCCTAAGTCGGTGGATCATCCAAACAAGTATCCGTACCGCGCGGCATGAAACGCAAACCCCGATGAAAGGGGTCGCACGGAATATGTACTGAGTATGCAAAGCATGAAATATAATAAACAGGATCATAGTCAAAACCAGAAGTACAGAAAAGTAAAGGCAAAATCCAGAATGCCAGAATACTTACTTATCAAAACATAAATCATGCATGGGGCCCTTAGAATATGGTCGCACCGCCGTCGCGCTGCGCCATAACACATCATACCGGTAAGATTTCATATCTCCAAAACCCAACATATCGCATAACACATCAAATATACACGGTACCCGCCCTATAGCGGAGGCTCGGCGAACCTGGACACATCATAACACCGTATATACACGTATCGCTACTTATAGCGGAGGGGCTCGACGAACCGAACACATCATACTCCGGAATATCACATAGTGCGCACGACAACATAACCGGCCGGGACTCGGCGAAAGATATAACAACCACATGCACGAGCAGAGTCGTGGGAGACTATATGCAGTTTAAATCACTTTCGAAAACTCCATTGAATAGTCAAAATGAATCATTATTTAAAATCAAGAGAATAGTCAAATCAAGTTTTCCCCCGAATGCCACTCGGGGACATATCAAATAGAACTTTAGAAATCATGCTTACGTATCAAAATCATATGCATAAAAATCCTCATTTCAAACTCGACAGATAAATAAGTAATCATACTCGGGGTCGGAATCATAGCCACATTAAGTTCTTTCAAAGGTCGTCGTAACTATACAAAGAAAAGTCGCGGGACCCACGGACGAGCGTGCACCAATCCCGGCCCGCCTATGAAAGACATAGTCATCATATGCTATAAAACCTCCTACGAACATATCGAGGCGATCCGGTTCTGTCTACGAAAGTCACGGCCCTTTTTCCGACGTAGAACTTTTTAAGAACAAAACTTTTTATGCAACATTTGAAAACCAATTATTCCAAAGACATAAGGGCCATTATTCGATCACATTACGATGTCAAAGATAAAATGCAAATGAGAATCGTAGGCATACTCGGATCGCAAGAATAGAATTCCTCGAGGCTCGTATCATAGCCTATTTACAACTAAGGCATGCCAAAAGAAGGAAGGGTTAAGCTTTACATACCTTGTCCGCTTCCTAAGCTAATCCGAATTCAAGTCTCGACTTCTCAAAATCTACAATAACATCATTCGCGCCAAACATTAGTCATAAGCGCTTAGAAATCCAATTCTAAGTTAGCACTTTATTTACGAAAATAAGATTTCCGTAAATTCAACAACCCCGAGAATTCAACTAGGCCAAATCATCAACAACAACACCAACAACCATACTAGCAACATCAACAAGTGATTCAAAACTCATCTTAACATTAGTAACTCTTTTCTATATAATTCGACGGCATTTCATTTACATTCAAATCACCACATACCATTAAGCCAACTCCAATGCTCATACATTCAAATACCAATCCGAAACCATTCAAACAAAACTCAAGAACATTTCAAATAATCCACACAACATTCCAACGGCCCAACCACTTACAACATTACCCGAAACCTTCCAAATTCAATATGAACAACAACAACACAATTCTTTCTTCCAAAGTCATAAACTACACCAACATTCCACACATTAACAACATCATTTTCATAAATTCAAGAAACCACATTAAAATCACATTATCTTCTCTAACAACCTACAAACGACTCCAACTTCCAATTAAGTCATTAAACCATCATTTTCATCATAGAATCTATGCAACAACAACCAAAAATACTAAATAGAATTTATCCACTATGTTCTACAAAACAGCCACCATTCGGCCACAACACCCACATCCCAATTTCATGAATTTCATTCATTTCTACACTCACACAACACACATAAACCATCCATAACATATGAAAAGAGGATTAAAACTTACCTTCTTCACTTAGTTCTTCAACATTTTCTTGTTCCCATGCTCCTCTAACTCCAAATGAAATTATATTCGTGACTATGCGTTGCTCGGGCTTCGATTAGTACTTTGTAGCTTGAAATTTCACTCAAAATCCTCAATTTTAGGTGGCATGAAAGGCTCTTTTTATGGCTGAATTTTCTGGAAATATTGGGAACTTTGTGCTGAAAAAAAATGAGATTTTTGTCCCTTAAAACGGAATGCTCAAGTCGGTTTTATCGCAGCTACAAGATGTAGCAAGCAGTACGGAATGTTGTTTTGCGTCGACAGTTCGAGCCTTGTAACGTCTATAATTCTCTACTCCCATGTTCTATCAATGAACGGTTTGTTGCATTACAAACTAGACTCGACGAACTTCATTTTAGGATTTTGAAACACCTTAAAACTCCACATACACTATGAGATATGCGCCTCCAAAGTTGACTAAAATCCATCCCGCGTTTCTCAAATTTTCGTCGAACTTATTTTCTTCAATTTGCTCAATCCCGAAGTATTCCGAAATTCTCCATACATGATATTTATCACTTATTACACTAATAATGGCCATGTTCCCGTGTTTCAAAATATTCTTTCCCGATTACGACTTACGAGATCGTAATTCACCCTTTTTCTTCGTTGTTACGTACTCTCCATGGCTTGTGCCTTTCAAAACATCCCATTGCTACGATGAGGTACATGTTAAACTCATGCTCTGAAAATGCGGGGTATAACTGTCACACCCTAATTTCCGATAGGGCATGATGGGCACCCGAACCTTACTTAGGGCCAAGCGAACCCGCTGACTCTCGTAATACTCATAATCATACTGGGCACGCAAAACATGACATAAGCACATAACGAAAATTTTGCAGAAAACAAACATGTTTTTCGTCTTTTTCAAATCAAATAAAATCTATAGTCACAACAAATCTGTAACATAATGCATAATAATACACCGGCTTACATAGCCGCTTACAAACTGACGTCTTATACACACGACACTGTCTGCAAAGTCTCTACCATAACTCCAGATACCATAACAAAAGCACTCTGGCTCGGCAACACTCCGGGGGAAATGGAGCTCGCCAATCCAGCTGGAACATCTTCTGCTAACATCACCTACTCATCTGTGGGTACCTGCGCGGCATGAAACGCAGCCCCCGAGGAAAGGGGGTCAGTACGAAATATGTACTGAGTATGCAAAGGTGAAGTACAGAAAACGAAGTCATAACCGAAGTAAGGAGTACAGAAAGTGAGCATAATGACCAGAATACCAAAGTGCTTACATCCGAAACCCAAATCGTACATCAGAGGTACAGAAGACAAATAAAATAATCAGAATGCCAAAATGCTTACTTCCTGAAATACGAATCATGCATATTGTCACGACCCAACCCCGTAGGCCGCGACTAGTGCCGGACCTGGGCACCCGTACACGCCCATTAATCGGAAGTAACGTACGAATAACTTATACCGGTACAAATAACATATATTTACCAAAAAGTGGAACGTCGCCCCGAAGTCACAAATGTACGGATATACATATCGCTATCGCAATCCGGCAGATAATATCACATACAAGCCGATAAGGCAATCATGATATGGGGGACGTCCAAATCACAAATCACACGTATACACGACAAAGTTGAATACCCATAACCCACACATATATGTCTACAGACCTATAAGAATACTAACAGAATCATATGACGGGACAGGGCCCCGCCGTACCCGTGAATAACATATACATGTATGCAATAACAGAAGCTGGATCAAGTATAGGCTCCAGAACAAGGGAGCGCTCCAAGTCAGCTGAACAGGAACCCTAAGCTGGTGGGTCATCCAATTAAATACCTGCACCTGCGCGGCATGAAACGCAGCCCCCGAAGAAAGGGGGTCAGTACGGAATATGTACTGAGTATGCAAAGCATGAAATATAGTGAACAAGATCATAGTCAAAACCAGAAGTACGGAAAATAAATGCAATATTCAAAATATCAAAATGCTTACTCATAAAAATACAAATCATGCATAGGGCTCTTAGAACGGTGGTCGCCCGCCTGTCGTTGGCGCCACACCACATCATCACACCAGAAGGTTTCATATCTCCGTATCCCCATCACACATCATAACACATCATAACATCATAACACAGCACAACACCAAATATACACGGTACCCGGCCCTCTAACGAGGGGCTCGGCGAACCGGACACATCATACTCCGAATATCACATAGTGCGCACGATAACATAACCCGGCCCGGGACTCGGTGAAGGATGTAACAGCCATATGCACGAGCAGTCGTGAGCAACTATATGCGCTTAAAACACTTTCAAAGACTCAATAAAAATATTCGAAATGAGTCATCATTTAAAAATCAAAACGATAGTCAAATCAGTGTTTCTTCCGAATGTCGTTCGAAAGCATATCAAATAGAACTTTAGGACTCATAATACGTATTAAACTATATGAAGTAACTTATGGAGCTTTGTAGGGGCATGATCGTCGTTATAAACTCGTTAGAGAAATAAGTAATCGCCGCTCGAGGGTTAAGGCGATCGTTACACTAAATCCTTTCAAAAGTCGTTAGTACCACACAAGGAGAATCTCGGGGCCCACGGACGAGTATCGAACCAATCCGGGTCCATTTATGAAAGTTGGAGACCTTATCCCTTATAGAATCTCCCGCGAACATTTCGAAGCGATCCGAGCTCGTCTATGAAAGTTACGATTGTTCGTAGTTACGAAACCTTTTGGAATAAAAACCTTTATAAAATCTTTGAAACCAAATCATGTAAAAACATAAGGATCATGGTTCACCGCATTAAGAGAGCCAACATTAAGAAATGAATAAAAATCGCACACAAGCTCGGACCTTCCAAGAATGGAGTTACCCTCGAAACTCGTGTTCTAGCCTACTTACAATCAAGACATGCCAAAAGAAAGAAAGGGTAAGCTTCGCATACCTCGTCTCCGCTTCCTACGAAATTTGAACTTAGGGCTCCCGCTTCTCAAAATCTACAACAACATCATTTGGTATCAAACATTAGCCATAGATTCTTAAAACTTCAATTTCGACTAACACTTAATTTTACGTAAATTTGGGCAAAGATTTCCCCGTAAATTCAACATCCCTAACTTCAACTCGCTAAATCTTCAACAACAATACCAACAACCATTCTAACAACATCAACAATTAATTCAAAAGGCATTCTACCATCAATAACTCTTTTCTACATATTTCGACGACATTCCATTTTCATTCAAATTAACCACATACTATCAAGCCAACACTAATGCACACATACTCAAGTGCTAATCCAAAATTACTCAAAACAAGATTCAAGAACACGTCAAACAATCTACACAATGTCCAAACGGCCCAACCAAGGGGCAATGCCACCCGAAACCTTCCACTTCCCATAAGGACAACAACAATACATTTCTTTCCTCCAAACTCATAAACTACACCAACATTCCACATATTAACAACATTAACCACAATAATACAAAAACTATATTAAAATTACCCTATCTTCTCCAACAACCTACAAACGATTCCAACTTCCATTTAAATCATTAAACTATCATTTTCATTATGGAATCCATGCAACAACAACCAAAACATGCTAAATAAAATTAGTTCTTCATTCCTACACACAACACACACATACTGCCAAACATAGCCCACACGGTCCACCACCAACATCCAAGATTTCATGATTTTCATCCATTTCTACATACTACAACACACATAAACCATCCATAACACATGAAAAGTGAGATTGAACCTTACCTTTTCCACTTAGTTCTTCACTTGACTAGAGTTGGTGCTTGCATGAACCAAGGGTTTGCTTGCTCTAACAATTGCTCCATGTTGTTTACTACCTTCCAATTAGTAGAAAATCTAAGAAAAAGAATTTTCCATGATCAAAATCTGGGGGGCAAGTTTCTGCACCCATGGCCGTTTTCTCCTTTTTTTTTTTTTTTTTTTTTGTTTCTTGAAATTTCTAGGAGATTTAATGGTAAAGATGACTTAATAAGTCATCTAATATTACCTATATACCTCATACACGTGGCCTATGGCCCACAAGTCACGCGCATGGCCACATGGTCATTGTTTTCATGAATTAAAATTTCCAAAACTTCACTTTTGGCCCCAAATTTTCATGAAATGTCTAACTTTCCATAATTCATCTTTTGGTCCCAAATTTTCCTTAATATTCCATGCCAATAAATCATAGGCAACTTATTCCTTAAAATAATATCGAGGGTTAAGGATCTCTACCTCATATCCCGAAATCGTCTTGTCCTTAACTTTTCATGGTTAACCCGGAATGTCTCAACGTACAAAATACGGGCTATAACACATATCAATGTCATGTATCATATCCGTCCCATAACAGGACTAAGTGACATAAGCGAATAATCATCATATTCATACCGTAACACATCATAACATCATAACTTATCATACGAAGTGGCATTAACCGATGTGGGATTTGCCTAAACCAATGTGGGATTGGCCTAAACCAATGTGGGATTGGCCTAAACCAGTGTGGGAT
Source organism: Lycium ferocissimum (assembly GCF_029784015.1). NCBI lineage: Eukaryota > Viridiplantae > Streptophyta > Magnoliopsida > Solanales > Solanaceae > Lycium > Lycium ferocissimum. The sequence goes on along the minus strand of NC_081342.1, from coordinate 39,531,239 downwards.
TAGCCTAAACCATTGGGTTTGCCCCACCATTGGGTTTGCCCCACCACCGGCTCTTATACCAACTGATCATCATATCACCCTGTTATCATATATCAT
>NC_081342.1:39462596-39531043 GCF_029784015.1 Lycium ferocissimum | reverse complement strand
ACCGGGGCGTGAGCCGACGTATTTGGGCATACTTGTTTTATTTTCACATGTATATGACAAGAAATGTTTTTGAAAAAAATATAATAAGCAAGCATGACATCCGCTTTAGAGGCACTTACTGTGTGGCGCATTATCCTTTTTTCTCGTTACATGATCTTTGGTCCCACGTGTTGTTATTGCTCACATGTTACATGCTTCATTGTATTATTTCTATGGCTTACATACTCGGTACACTGTTCGTTCCGACCCTTTTCTTTGGGTTTCGTCTCATGCCACGCGTGTAGACAAAGGTTGACGAGTTCGACCCCAGGAGCTTTTCCACCGTACATTGAAAGGCGCTCCATTGTTCGAGCTACCGTTTTGGGTACTACTCTTATGTATATACGAACTCAAAGAAAGTCGGTCCACTTGTAATTACATGTATTCGTTTAGAGGCTCGTAGACGATATGTACGGTCGGATGTTTCACGACCCCTAGCTGTCCTCGTCGCTCGTGTGATATGTCGCAGGTTGATTGCTACTACAAGTGTATATGTACGCTATTATCGGCGATGTTATGGAAAAAAAAAAATACTGTTGTTCATACGGCCCACTTAGTAACAAGAAAAGACCTATGACGGGGGTGCAAGACAAGGGGCATCGGCACTCGTCGCGCCCCTAGTTGGGTCGTGACATGGTTCTCCTTTACTATATTCTAGACCATAACACTACCATGTGCACAATATCGCATTGTTGAGTGCCAAGCCTCGATTGTGCGTAGTTAGCACCTCGACAAGTATGTTGGTTACCTGCCGGTAAAATTTATTAATAAACACCTATCGGTGCATTGTTAGCAATTGATTAACATCGGGATCCGGCCATGATAGAAACACCAAAACCATGATTTAGACTCTCTTTTCCGCAAATACTCTTTAAATCCTCGCTTAAGCTTAAAATATAATTGTTCCCCTCGGTCGTCGCTTAAATTCATACATCTTGTCACGAATCTCGGCCTTAACTGCGTAGGGTACCATTTTTGAGAAAGACTTCTACCATCTCTCGCTCATGTATTAATAGAATTACGGGGCGGCTTTCTCGAACCATGCTCGTGCATCTCCACTTAAGGAATATTTGAAAAGCCTCATCCGAATAAAGCATCCCGTGGCACGTTGTTTTGGATGTGATTAGAACATCTCCAATAAAATTCGCAATGACGTCGAGGGTCATTATCGCATAGTTCCGAAAGTAGCCCTCAACCTTCGACAAGCGATATAGAGAGGTCAATTTTGACGGCTTGCGGCTCCAACCCGAGGATGAACAATAGCGGATGCGTAGTCCTCTTTAGGAACAAGATGTAATAACTGGTTTTCATTCTTTGAAATTCGAGGGAAGATGATGACTATGGCCCTTAACAAAGGCCTCCACCTATTCCGTCCTGGAAACCTTTCAAGCCAAACCAAGATCATCATACGTATCACGTAAGCAATAGAAGCGTAGGCAAACGGATATTAGACCGCCACGGCGGTCGCATTGACGCTACGACGGTGACAGCGTGGCCGGCGTGATCTAATCGTCGTAACGATAACGCTTATAGAGCGCACGGTCACCATAAATTATATTGGCCACCACAGCGATGCTTGTTGTAGCAAGACAATTACCGTTAGCGGTTTCGCACGATTGAATTTCCTATTTCGGGGATCGTTTCGGAATTGTCCCATTTTTCATAACCACCAAGTTCCGGCCTCCCGGCTGGAGAAAGCTCGAAAATGAGAGTTTTAGTCCAAATAAGTCCCTCTAACATCCTCCAACCCTCCTTCCACCTAAGAAATTACTCCTAAACATACTTACAGAGAATCGTCAAGTGGGTTTCAAGTTATCTAGAATTGGACGAGTGATGAGGTAGCAACATTTTCTCCCTAAAATTCCTTTCTAAGCCACCTCCCATGTTCTTCATAAAAGAAATGAGCTAATAAGCTAGATCTTACACTCCTTTCCTTTTGGAAATAGATTCTTGTATGGATATTGAAAATGGTTTCTTCCCAAATATAAGCTTGAAAATGGGAAAACCTCTTAACATTAATAGAAGAAAACTAGAGGTGGGTTAAGACCCCTAAACCTCCTATTAATCCAAATCCCTTATAAAGGATTCAAGTGGAAAGCATCGATCTTGGGAAACATGGTTGTCTCTAAACTATTTCACGCGGATTACGATGTAGAGATCGATTTGAAGGAATCAATGGATGTTCGTGGCACTTGTACAGCCATGAGGTAGGTTACGCTTTCCTTTCAAGAGACTCGATTAGTTTTTGGTATCATTGTGTAGAAGAAACGGAGAATGCATGTATAGGAAATTAGAGATATGATGGAACTTTAGGATAGTATTGTTATGTGTGACTTGTTTGTTCGGGCTTGTGCGTCTTAGACTCTTAGGTATTGATGTGGGTTGATTATCGATGGATTTATATAACTTGGGAGTAGTGGACGAAATCTAATTATGCTTATCGATGAAATTATTGTATTGAATCTAAATGCTAGGGCGGGAAGATAAAATGTACCATGGTAGTGAATGATGTCCTAGTTAAATGGTGACGGAATGACTCGAGTGCGAGGTGAGATTCTTATCCTAAACAAATATCTTTGATTTAGGAAAAGCAGTATCCGCATGTCAAATGATTGACTTGATGTGTGTTGGGACTAGCCACCCATTATGTGTGCTTGATTATGCAATTGTGTTGGCTTGATGCCATGTGTAGTTGGTAGATATTGAATTCGGTTTTGTTACCTTGATTTGGATAGAATTGACATACCACCGTTGGTATTTGTACTTGGATATATTATTGGCGTACATCGCATGTTGGTACTTGAGTTATAGATATATGTTGGCGTACCCACTATTGGTACATGACTTATTGATATATGTTGGCGTACCAGCTTGTTGGTAATATGATGTGATACGTTGTTTGGCGTGCGCCGTTGAGGTACTTGTGATATTAAACTTGATTATTGATGATTGACATATGCCTTGCACGATTTTCTCATATTTATCATGCATGGTCGATACTCGGTGATGATCCCGGTTATCGTTAATTGAGCGAAATCGATATTTAATAAACCTTTTACCCAGTGATTATGAAAAGGCCGATGTCAAGACCTATCTCGGAAATCGTTGATTTTATGAAGCGTATTTGATGAATTATTTTACTTGAGTGATTGTGAGGAGGCCGATGTCCGAGGTTCAATTTCGAAATTGTTGATTCACGAAATCGATATTTGACAGACTCTTTTATTTGAGTGAGTGTGAGGAGGCCGATGTCCGATGGTTATATTCGGGCATTGTTGTTGCATGGCCGATTCTGATGTTATCCTGAAATCGTTATTAGTGTATAGATTCCGCAGGTCCCCCAGGGTGGTGCCGGTGAGACTCCCCCTGTAAACGGTGCTTGTGTCCCGTATATGCATTTGGGCAAAGATCGGGACGGGGCGGCACTTAGACTTCGCGAGTCACCCTGCCGTGCTATCGAGACGTCGATATTTCCGTCCCGGAGTCCATGTATACACACCTCGTTTGCATGGCATGGCATCGCATTCATACCATTATTGCACCGTATTGTATTATGACTTGATTGAGTTGTTGTGATGATTGGATTGTAATGAATCTATTGTGGTGATTGGATTGGGTCGGATATACTGTTTATCTTATTTGGGTTTAGATGCTATACATAGGCAATGACGAACATTTGGACTTGATGATTGTGAATTATATTGTTGGCCGGTTATTGTTTAAATTAACCCAAAACTAGTAGTAAATGGTTTAAAGCAAGGTAGGATAAAAGGTGTCGTAACTATAAGCTCTCGCCCCTAAAACACAAATGAGCGACTTGAGAATTGCCAAGATGTTGAGAACACGTGTAGTGATGTCACGACCCAACCCCGCCGTGACTAGTGCTAGCTGGGCACCCATACGCGCTCACTAACCAAATTCGGCATACAAACGACTTGTACATAAATCAGTATCAGACGTGGCTCCAAACTAACGCATACAAACATATACTGCACCGAAGCCCGTAAGGCTATCATAATATACATAACGTAGCAAAACATACATACCGCGACCGACAGGAAGCGCACGGCGGATGGGCCGCCCAAACACGGCACTCACGCGTCCGAACAAAACGCACATAACCCACATCTATGTCTACAGACCTCTAATACAGAACAACCGAATCAAATGACGGGACAGGGCCCTGCCGTACCCTGAATAACATAACCATATACATCGGAAGAGTATATACCCAAAATATTGGCTCCAGAACAAAGGGAGCACTGCGAACAGCGAACGGAAATCTCATGGGTGGATCACCAAAACGCGTATCTGTACCGCTGACCATGAAACGACCCCAGAAGAAAGGGGTCGGTACGGAATATGTGCGAATATGCAAAGCGAAGATATATTAACAAATCGAGCCATGATCGAAACGGTATGAAAGTAAACATAATAACCGGAATACCAAAATGCGTCATACGACACGCAAGTCGTACGCAACAGAGGCACGAAGACAACTATATAATAATCGAATGCCAACACGCTTACTCTGAAATACGGATCATACATATACATACCGAAGCACGTCATAACATCATACCTTATCATATGAGCTGACAGTAACCGATGTGGGATTCGCCTAAACCAATGTGGGATTTGCCTAGACCAATGTGGGATTTGCCTAGACCAATATGCGATTTGCCTAAACCAATGTGGAATTTTGCCTCATCATTGGGTTTGCCCCACCATTAGGTTTTGCCCACCACCGCTCGATTCCAACCGAGCATATTCCGGATCCATAGATATAACATATAACGTAGCACGTATACACGATGCCGGCCGAAAGGGGCTCGGCGTACGGACACATCATAACACCATAATATATACGCGGTTCCGTAGAAAGGGGCTCGGCGAACCGGACACATCATATTTGAATACGAGCACAGTGCGTACGATAACATAACCGGCCCGGGTCTTGGCGAAAAATGTAATGACAGAATACACGAACAAGGTTATAAGTAACCAAATACGGTTTAAAACACTTTCAAAGACTTAATATGTTAATCACACGAACCATCGTTTATAGGCCAAAACGGTAGTCAAATCAGATTTCCTTCCGAATATCACTCGGGAGCATATCAAATCGAATTTCAGAAATCATAGTTACGTACCAAAATCATGCATAAGATCATTATCATAAACTTAAAAGGTAGGTAAACTGATCATACTTGAAATCGGGATAATAGTCACATCATAGTCTTACAAAAGTCATCAGAAGTACGTAAAGGAAAGTCGCGGGACCCACGGACGGGTGTCAACCCGAGCTGGGCCCGCCTATGAAAAACATAGTCATCATACATCATGGAATCATTTTTGAGCATATCGAGGCGATCCGGTTCTGTCTGTGAAAGTTACGGACTTTCGTAGTTTTCGGAATCATTTAGGAACAAAACTCTTTAAAAACCAAACTTTTATGCAACTTTTTAAACTTAGTCATACAAAAGACATAAGGGCCAACATTTTATCATATCAAACATACGAAGACTAAGGAACAAATAAGAATCACAGACACGGTCGGATCGCGAGGGTAGAATTTCCTCGAGGCTCGTATCATAGCCTATTTACGACTAAGGCATGCCAAAAGAAGGAAGGGTTGCGCTTTACATACCTCGTCTGCTTTCCAAGCTAATCCAAACTCCAACCTATGTCTCAGACTCCCCGAGGTCTACAAATAAGTCAACGGATATCAATTGTTAGCTATAGCTATTTAGGCATTTAATTCCAAATTAGCCCTTAATTCTACAGAAATTTGGGCAGCATTTCCCCTCTAAATACACCAACCCCGAGAATTTAACTCGGCCAAATCAACAACAACAACAACAACAACCAACCAACCTAGCAACATCAATAATCAATTCGAAAGGCAACATAACATTAATAACCCTCTTTTACATCATTCAACAACATTCATTATTTCAGTTCAACGACTTACATTCAAGCCAACATTATCGCTCATACATTCCAATACCAACCCAAGCCCATACCAACAACATTCAAGAACATTTTAAACAATTCATACAATATTCCCAACAATCCAACAAAGGCTCCAATTTGCCCGAAAACAGTCCCAAATCCGAGAGCCTCACTATAACCCATTCCTCACTTCCAAATCATGATTTGCACCACCAATTTACACTCTAACAATGCCATTCTCTTAAATATAAAAATTACATCAAAAGCACATTAACTTCCAAATCAGCCCATACAATTACAACCTCAATCTTGAATCATTAAACTCTCATTTCCAACATAGAATTCATAACGACAACATTCAAAACACTAATTAGAATTGATCCATTCGTTGTCATATAATATGACCCATTTTCGGCCAACCTAACACATACACATACTAACGATTCTCATCCATTTCTTCACTCTACAACAATCAAAACATGCTAACTAGACTTTAATTCACTACTTCAACACAACACAACACACACACCTACACGGCCACACTTCTAACATACCATATTTCATGAATTTCATCCATTTTAGCATACTACAACATGCATACACCATTCATAACACATAAAACAAGATCAAATCTTACCTTTCTTCTTCAACTTCACAAATGGGCTAGGGTTTGCGATCTACACAACGGATGGTTGGATGACCCGAATAACACTTCCACGTTACTTAGGGACCTCAAATTAGTGGATTTGCATCAAAGAAATATTTTTGGGATGGCTTGAATTGGAGTTAGTTTTTGGGAGGTTTGGCCGAGAGCCTTGGTGGAGGTTCTTCAACTTCTTGTTTTTTTTTTCTAAGTGTTGGATGAAAATGAATGACTTAGAAGTCATCTTTTGTGTTAATATAAGACTTGTACATGTGTCCCATGGCCCACACATGTGTTGGATCAATTAAATTTGTCCACAAAATGTGTGGGACCATTCCAAGGGTACACGGCCAAAGGGCCTATTTTTGCATGATTTGCAACTTTCACTTATTCCATTTTTGGTCCCAAATTTTCCTAGTTGTTCCATGCCAACAAATTCATGAGCAAATTAGGTCTCAAAACAAAATCGAAGGTCAAACGTCCCGACTTCATATCCCGAAATGGTTTTATCCCTAACTTATCATAGTTAACCCAAATTGTCCCAATGTACAAAATACGGGATATAACAGGTGATTAGCCAACTTATAACCCATTGGAGAGTAGTTGTGTCTTAAGTTATATTGACGTTGTGATGTACTGTATATAGATATGTGATTCGGTTTAGTGATTGTCATCATTGTTCGTGGATTCTCTACCAATATGTATTACTAATCATTGTCGGCCTATGATACTTACTCAGTACGTGTGGTTGTACTGATATTGCACTTGCTACACCCTTTTTGGGGTGTAGATTGTTTCAGGTATTTGTTTGATATGGAGAGGAACTCACGGTGCCTATCTATAAGACCTCCTCCCATTTCATCCGGGTCGGAGGATGTGTCGTAGAATATAATGGTAATCTGAGTCAATAGTCGCTCTTGTACTAGTCTAGACCAGGTCATGGGATATCGTATCGAGTTTGTAAATTGGTATTGTTGTAACATATGAACTTGTGCTTATTGAACATTTATAAATGGAATTCCGTTGTATTTCTTAGTTATCAAATGCTTTTAAATAGAATGTCGTGTGATTGAAATGTTTTATAATGAGAGGGTTCGCCTATCAAGGTGGGAAGGTAGGTGCCAGCACGAGCCCGAATCTGGGTCCCGACACAAGATCAACAAAAACATTCTCGTCCCGACACAAGATCAACAAAAACATTCTCGTCATCGGATTCATTCACCTGATTATTCAATCGAATCCCCTAGTTACCAGCACGTTATTTTTGCTGATTCTGGTTCATGTTCACCTAGTTTACAAGGAATAGCAAACAAGGTGTGATGGAATAAGAAAAAGACTTCAATCAAAGCAAATACTAATTTAGTAATTTCAAAATCGTATTCCTCGGCAACGGCGCCAAAATTTGATACGCTCAAATTACACCTTTAATTAGCGTAAAGTTGACGATGTCAAATATAGTAACCCAACTAGGTTGGGGTCGAATCTCACAGGGAATATGGTGTGAAAAGGTTACTAAACTCGTAGAATGCTTAGTTTAGGTCTAATTTCTTAATCGGATGATGTTTGTAAATGTTGGTTGTTTCTGACTAATAGCTAACTAATTGCTTTGGATTGTAATTTATGGTAAAAGAAACCAAGGTTGTGTCCCCGTTAGATAAGGTGTATGATTATGGGTATTGATCTTGATATACTTTTAATTGATCATTATATGAATGCACTTAACCTCTATATAAATCTCTACTATTTCTCAATAAATAAAGATTATCTCTTTCTATGATTTTCCCAAATATAAGAAAGTAACCATGAAGAGCAGTTAAATATGCCACGTAAATTAGTCTTATTCCTAAGTGAATTTATTAAACAAAGTTTAAAGCTTTGAGTCCTTGTTAGTTATTCTTACCAACCCTAATTATTTTCTCAAATAAATCAAGGTCTATGGCTTTAATCAATATTTGCAACCATTAATTATGAATGAAGAATGAAGAATAAATAAACCCGAATAATCCATTATGTGTATATCAATCACAAAACACCCATCATTGGGTTCACAGCCCTAGTAAGGAAATTTAGCTACTCATAGAAGAAGAAGAACAATAAGAAATAATTGAGATCATAATGCTCAGGAATGATTGCTTGGAATTTGAAGAGAAATTAATTGCAAGTGTTTGTAATCCCAAAAAGCTTCAAAAACTATGAGTATTTAGTACTAAGGAAATAAAACTGAAATCTGGTGAATTGTATCTTACAAGAGACCTAAATCAAGTATTTATAAGAGCCTAAGTCGTGAGAAGTAAAAACACAAAATTGCCCATCGGGTTCATTCTGTGGACCGTCAAATTGCTGCCCTTCAACCATCAAATAGTCTCCTGCACTTTTCTACGCTACTCTTTGAGGGACCGTCAAATGTTTTGCGGCCCGTGTAATTGTTCCGCAGGATGGATCTTCTGTGAATTGCTTACTGTGACCGTTCTACGATACATTTGACGTTCCGTAGAAAGTTCTGCGGGCCGTCTAATTGTTCCGTCAACCTGCCTTTTTCAGTGATTTGTTATTTTCTCAACTTCTTTTCGCATTTTCACAAACTTCTCCACTTTTGCCATCAAAACACTTAATACCTGAAATACAATAAAAACGACACGAACTTGCTTGAAAACAAGTAAAACTCTTCGCCAAAAGCATCACATGTGCCAAAATTACGTGGCACATCACTACTACCGAGCTATAATCGGTTGGGCAAGAACCTATTATGCATATATGTATGTGTCCTTTTCTACCACTGAGCTACGGCCGATTGGTCAATTACGAATTTACACCGAGCTACAACTGGTTGGGCAGTTATGTATTTATTACCGAGCTACAGTCAATTGGGTAGTTACAGATTTACCACCGAGCTATGGCCGATTGGGCAGTTATGCATTAACCATCGAGCTACGGCCAGTCGGCAGTTACTACTGATCAGTTGGGCAGTCGAGTAGTTAGAGTTACAACGTGGATATAGTCTCATAGAGTGAAATTATAGATAAGTATGATCAATGTGTATATCATGGCCGTCAGTGGCACTTCAGAGGTTCAGGTTTCCTTGTATCTCTCTCCTTTATGATGTCTTACTAATATATTTCATTTTCGCTTTACATACTCGGTACATTCCATGCTGACGTCCCTTTGCTTGGGGATGCTGTGTTTCATGCCACGCAGGTTCAGATAGACTGGCAGAGGAACCTCCATATTAGGCTACCTCTAGATATCAGCTTTTGTCAATGAGCTTCATTTCCTCCCAAAGCATTATCGAGTCAGGGTTATGTATATGTTATTTTGTCTTATGGGTAGGCTAGGGCCCTATCCAGACCATGTTTTGATGTCAGATACTCTTAGATGCTTTGTAGCCATAGGTTCAATATGTATAGCATGTCAATGGCCTGGTCAGTCCTCGTTTATGTTTTCTTTTTGGTTGTTCGGTGTTGATATTCATATTGTCCTCCTCGGCCCGTACATATAAATATGTTTTAAGTATAACGGCTTGCTAATACGATACTTGCCCACTTACAGTATATATATATATAAATCTTTTTTTGAATTATGTCTAATTTTATTGAAATTATACTCAAGTATGAACACGTTTGAAAACTCATGTTTTGGTGGATGTTTCTTTTGAACCTATTTTCGAAAATAGAAGATGGTTTTGAACAAGGCCATGTGTGTGTAGGGTCAAGCCCATAGCGAACCTTATGTGAAATATATTATTATGATGGGACATGTTTTGTCCCATTATAGAATGATTGAACTTATTTTCTAAAGACTGAAGCTTTAAACATGTTTTGCCTTTGAATGGGTTTTCTTGAACTTGAAATTTAACAAGAGATTGGATAAGGTTTCTAAATTGATTGTGACTTGAAAAGCCTCTACTGTGAGAAGATGACTTGAGAAGTGAATCCGGCTATAACATATGATTGATGATTCGATTAATATGCAATGACTTGTGTTTTGTTGTATTTGGGCCTGTGGGGGCAAGTTGTGCTACTCCAGAGGATGATTAGCTGTTATGGATCCTAACGTATCACTTTTAAGCTTAATGTGTTAGTGTAGAGGAGGATTGTCCTCCATGGCATATAGTCCAATATATTTATTGATGTGTCAGTCCAGAGGACGATTGACCTCCGAGGCGTGTAGCCTGGTGTATCTATTATTGTTCTAGTCTAGAGGACGATTAGCCTAAGTGGGATAATAACCTTGGCGTATCGAATGATGGTTCGCCCGTGGGTCCACATGTGCTGATCTTTTGGTTGTTTGTGAGTCGCTTGTGATGCTCTCGAGTTCCTGACTAAAAGACTTAATATGGTAAAACATTTGACAGATTGAAATTGGTGTCACACCCTAAATCTAGAAAGGCGTGGCTAGCACCCGGTGCAACACTCGGCCCAAGCGAACCACTCTGAACCTATAACTCTAGAGGGGTAACGCTCAACTTAGGCCGACAAGGCCACATTCTGCAGCATAAATAAAGACTGGCTATCATATTTGAAAGGGCTCCCACGCCCAAAACATATATACATAACTGCGCGAGCCGACAAAGTTGATATCAATGTGCACATCCAACGGTATGAAAATAGACATATACAAAGGGCCGACAAGGCCACAATATTGACATATTATAAACAGGACTTATCCACAAGCCTTTAAGGAAAACATAATTGTATCTTGGTCGGGACAGGGCCTCGCCTACCCATCGTATCTATATATCCAAAAATAAGACTCTAGAGCTAGACTTGACAACTTTGGATTAGTGGAGCTCACCAATCAACTGATATCTGGTACGTCTACTTGGGAGGTCTATCTATCTATCCGTCAGCTGATATGATCCTAGAAAGCTCATGGATGATTATGAAGGCTAAAACCCATGTTAAAGGTTTGGATGTGCAATTCCATGCCACACACCCTTGGAAGAGGAAGATGGGGCCTTTGGAGTGTTATATCCCGTGTTTTCGCATATTTGGAAAATTTTGAAATAATTGTGACTTGTGTGTTACAAGGCAACAATTTGATTTTAGTTAAAATGCTTATGTCGTTTATGAAATTATTGGTGAAAAGACATCGGGGAAGGCCGAGGGCAAATTTGGAATTTTGGAAATTAGTTTCGGAAATTACAAAACGAGAATTTTAACGAATTGGGCCAAGAAAATTTGAAAGCAAATTGAGGCCCAAAGTCCATGGGGTGGCCGGCCATAAGGCATGGTCCAAGCCCATTTTTAATGGTCATGTGATATACATGTGACCATTGATTAAGATATATATCATGGAATGCCTTAGAATTTTCAAGAAACAAAAAGCAAACAAACCTTGGGAGCAAAACAGCCCATTCGGCCGAACCCCATAAGGAAAGAAAAAAAAATTTCCAAGCCTTGATTCTAATCCAAAAATCTTGTTCTTCTCATATTTGTAGAGTACGCGAGACGCTCTCCAACGTGATATAATTAGTTTGGTGAAAGGAGCACGTTTGCGACTAGTCGGAATTTCAAGAAAAGGTAAGAATTTTGCCCTTTTAGTGTTATGGAATTGGTATGAATATGATAAGGATTGAGAATAGACGAGAACCTCGTGGTTTTGATGTATGCATGAAACCGTGGGTGTGTGTGTGTGGTGTGTTTGGCCGTGTGCCATAGGGTTGTAGAAAGGAAATGAATTCAAGTTCAATTAGTTTGTTAGTTGTGTTGTTGTGATCTTAGTAATGTAAATAAAGGTTTAATGACTTAAATTGGCATTGGGATTGCTTGTATGTAATTATGGGAATTTATGAGAATTTTACATGATTTTATATAATGATGAAAGTAAGGTTCCAAATGTGAATTATGATTGTTGTTGATGAGTTTGGAAGAAAGACAATGTGATTTGGAAGCTTTGTTGTGTTTATGGAAGAGTTGGATGGAATATGGACATTGGCGGAATGCTAGAATGTATGAATATCGTTTGGAACGTTATTGGAATGTGTTTGAATAATATTGAATTAGTTAATGAATATGGAAAATGTTGATATTAGTTGGCTAGTGTGAAGTTTGGATGAAAATTGTTGAATTGTGTAGAAGAAAGACCATTTGTGCCATAATGTAGTTTATAATGATTATTGATGTTGTTGGGTTGTTGTTGTTGATGTGTATTGAGCCGAGTTAAACCTCGGGGGTGATATATATATAGGGGAAGTGCTGCCGAAATTTCGGTAGACAAAAACAAAGTTAAGCGAACTCTTAAGCCTTAAGATTCCTAATTGGTAACTTTGACCATTTGCAGATTTTGAGCGAAACGGGATCTGAGTTTTGGGTAAGCATAAGACGTTTATAAGGTATGTAAAGCTCCCCACTCCTTCTTTTGGCATGTCTTAGTATGTTAGGTTGATATCGAAACCCCGGGAGCAATTCTGCTCCTCGAAATCCAATTTATAAAATGGCTACTATTCATTCAATGCAATTGAAGCCTAGTGATTCCATTTTGACTAGAAAGCAATCAAACGTCCGAAACCTACGTAAAGGTGATCAGTTCACTTTGAAATCTTCATATATGATCTTATAGACTATAAACGTCCATAAATTATGGTAGCCACCTCGACTTGCCCCGAGGTGGGCCCGCTAGCCCCGAGATGCCTTATTTGCCCTACTAGGATCTTTTTTTTTTGGATAAGCTTCGATAAAGAATCTCCGATTCTGAAATTGTCCCTTATAAAATAATGTTTTGAACCCTATGTGATACTATGCTATGTTTTGGAACCATACGTACCACTTTGGAAATATTTTGTGGAATAAACTTCCGTACTGATTATTTATCTGACTGTTTTGGTTAATAAATTGACTTATGAAGTAATCAAGTTTTGAAAGGCTATTTTGATATACGAATTGCATTGTTTGCTCACGACTCCGCTCGTGCCTTATTATGACTTCGTTCACGGTTCCCGGCCGGCTTTGTACTCGTGCGCCTTATGATAAATTCGGCAAGATGTTGTGTTTCGGTTTCCGAGGCCTCGCCATAGGGCCGGTTACCGTATATATGGAGCTATGCTGTGATATGGCAGATGATATGATTTGTTTTGTTGACGCGGTATGTCGCGATATGTTATGTGTGATATGATATGTTTGGAGTTTGTACGGGATTTGAAATCTTCTGGAGTATGCTGTGTTGTGGCACCAGTGTCGGAGTGGTGACCACATTCCTGAGCGTTATGCATGATTTCGATTTGCATTATGTACATATATCCTCAGTACAGACTTTGTTGTGTTAATCTGATATTTCCTTTCCGTATTTTTATTTTGTTTATGGTTTGGTTTCCTGTACTCGATGCTTTACATACTCAGTACCTCTTTCGTACTGACCCCCTTTCTTCGGGGGCTGCGTTTCATGCCCGCAGGTACAGACATTGGTGATCCTCCGCTGTAGGCCCCACTTTCTGCTATATTGGATTGCTCCCTTTGCTCCGGAGCGTACATTTTGGTATATATTTCTGTCATGTTTATCCTTATGTACATTTGGACTATTTGGGTACGGCGGGGCCCTGTCCCGTCATATGATTCTGTCTGTCTGTCTAGAGGTCTGTGGACATATTTTGTGGGGTGTGCCTACTTCCGTACGATTGTGTTTGTATCTGATGTGTTGGGCGATTCCGTTCGCCGCGGCGGCCGGACCGCATATGTATATGATATTTGGTGGCCCTGTGTGGCCTTTGTTGGTATTTTCTGTGTGCAGGGTTATTTTGGTTAGTCCATAAAACAAAGGAAACTCTGCCGAAATTTTTCTGGAAATTATCTAAATTTGAAATATAGCCTTATCGGCTTCTGTTATAGATTTGATCGCGTTCGTTATGTTTTGAGATAGTGTTTGCTAGATATGTCTGGGTGCCCAGATCGGGCACTAGTCACGGCCTACGGGGTTGGGTCGTGACATGGAGGCCATTGAAGAGAAAGCCACTAGGGTGTGGATGATTGCTTGGAAGAGACATGGAGATGAAGGCCAATTGATTGAAGCCACACAAAGTGGCTAGAAGTGCAAACATGGCTAGAAGTGCAATTCATGGCTAGGAATACAATTCAAGGCTAAGGAGTGCAATTCGTGGCTAGGAATAAATTTCAAGGCTAAGGGTGCAATTCGAGGCTATAATTGCAAGGCATGGGCGTGTGAAGCATTGAGGGGCCCGTGTGGGTTATTTCCGCAAAGTGCCATTTTAGCACCTTTGTTGTAATAAGCTTTAATATAAATAGTTTCCTTACTCTTCATTTACACTTAGCTTGAGATTTGTGATGAAACTCTTTTGAGTGTAGTTTCATGCATATGGAGTTTAGGATAGTGATTAGTCATTAGTCGGTGGATTCCCTTAACTTTTGATTTGAGCCTCTCTTGGATAATTTTGGATTAGATTTCCATGTATGAGTTCAAGTTTCTCTTCTTCCTTAAAATGAATTCATCTTAGATCGTTGATTAATAGGTGTAGGTTTCCTTTCCTATGTTGATTAGTTACAATTGTAGTTGATTAATTCCCCTCTTTCTTCTAAATCTCATGTCCCTTTTTTTTTCTTCTATTCTCATCTCTAAATTCCTACCTATCTTAATTTGCACATTAGTGCGTCGATTTAGGTTTTCTTCCAAGTTTATTCTTATCATTTGGTATCAAAGCTTAGGCTAAACGATTGTTCCTACAATTCTTAATCCTAGGTTCATCTTATTTTTGAAAAAAAAAAAACTGAAAAATTCAAAAATCCCAAAAAATTGTTGTTGTGGCTTGATTTGAGTTTTTTAAGGTTAGATTTGAGTTCGTTGAGATATAAAACATCAAAATCCAATGTTTGAAGTTGTTTGGGTGGGTTTTGAAGTTTCACCATTGGAGCTTCATCAAAGCTTGAAGAGCACAAATTGTGTTTTGAGGATTCAGGGTTTAATTGGGGCTAATTTATATTGGGCTTTGTTCTCCTAGTTGAGTAGAGCCTAGATCTGAAATTTGAAGGAATTAAGCTTGATTTGACCCTATATTGAATATTGGGTGTTATTCATTATTCATCATTGTTCTTGGTGAAGAAAAAGGTAAAAAGGAAGGTTTGATACAAGGGCCCCAAGCCAATAGTGTGGAAAAGTATTTTTCTACCCCAAAAGGGTAAATTCAAGGTTGTGTGGGGCCAAGTCACTCAGAAATTCAAAAAAATCTAGCACAAATTCCAAGGAAAAACGTACAACACGTCATCAGTGAAGCAGATATACGGTACAATTATACGGACCGTATAAATTCTACGGCCCGTAAAAATTGGTCCGTAAAATTGGAGGCCACAAAAGTAGCATACTGTTATATACTGTTAAAAGTTGAAGTAAACATTTCATGAAAAGGCCAAAGTGGCCGTGTGTTAAGGTGGGACCCACATGTCGGGATTTTATAAAGGACATATGAAGAGATATAGGGGTGGTACATGTGAAGTTGAGCAAGTCCTAAGAAGGACGCATAAGCTAAAAATGAGTGTAAGCCCTCCAAAAGGGCGATTTAAGAAAACGTCTTCGGGTGATCTGACTTCGAGGGACCAAAACGGTATTATGAGTTTGGAATTTGGGAAAACTCCCAGAATGAAAGTTGTAGATAATTGAAATAGCTTTCCAACCATAGGTCGTGGGTTCACAGACAACATCGGGATAAGGAGATATGGACATTTTAAGGCAGAAAGGTCAGTGGGCCAGGCCCAACCCGAGCCCAACCGGGTCAGGCCCATTACCCACACCTTTTTAAATGAAATATCAGCCTTTTCTCCTCATTTTTCATACCAAAACACCCAGAAAATTCTGGAGAAAAAGAGAGAGGAGAGCCTAGAGAGAAAAACTAATTTTGACCAAAATCCGCGCCCCGAATTCCGAAGCCCATGAAGAGAAAAGTGTCGTACGTCGCGTTGTCTTCAATTTGAGCTAAAAATCAACCAAGAAGAAGAGGGTGGACGTGGTGTCTGCATACTTAAGGTAAGATTAAGGTTCCTTTTGATTGTTAACAAGTTTATTCAGAGTTTTAACGGATTAGAACGGAGGGAATAGTGTGTAGAAATGGATGAAATTCATGAAACTTTGTATGTTGATGTTGAGCCGTGAGTATGGGCTGTTTTGTGGCAAGGAATGAACTAAATTTTATTTAGTATTTTTGGTTGTTGTGTTGTGGATTCTATGATGTAAATAAAGGTTTAATGAATTAAGTTGAAGATAAAATCGTGTGTGGGCTGCTTTGGAAGCTAATGTGAATTAAATATAGTTTCTTGTATTTATGAAGATAATGTTGCTAAAGTGTCGATTATTGAAGTAGTGGATGAATTGGGAAGAAAGAAATGTATTGTTGTTGTTCTTATGGCATTTGGAAGTTTCGGGTAAGGTAGTATAATGGTTGAGTTATTTTGAATATTGTGTGGATTGTTGGAAGCATTCTTGAATCTTATTTGAATGATCTCGGATTAGTAGTTGAATATGTGGGCGTCGATGTTGGTTTGAACGTATGTAGTCGAATTGAATGAATGGAATGTTGTCGAATTATATGGAAAAGAATTACTAATATTATAATGCGTTTTGAATTGGTTGTTGATGTTGTTTATATGGTTGTTGGTATTGTTGTTGAAGAATTGGCCGAGTTAAATTCTCGGGGTGTTGAATTTAATTGGGGAAATGCAGGCCAAATTTCTGTAAATAAAGTGCGAGCTTAAAATAGGGATTCCGAGGTGCCTATGACTAATGTTTGGTGTCTAATGACGTGTTGTAGATTTTGAGAAGCCGAGACTTGAGTTTGGATTAGCTTAGGAAGCAATCAAGGTATGTGAAGCTTATCCTTCTTTTCTTTTGGCATGTCCTAGACGCAAGTAAGTTGTGATATGTTATGAGCCTTGGGGGTAATTCTATTCGTAAAATCCGAACATGTTTATGATTCATATTTGCTTTGTGATGTTGGCATCCTTAATATGGTCAAGCTATGATCCGTATGTCTTTGATATGATTGGATTTGAAATGCTGTGTAAACGGTTTGTTCCGAAAGGATCTTATGTCTAAAAATGTCCGTAACTTTCATGGATAGAACCGGATTGCTTTGATAAGCTCGTAAACAATTCTTAATTGTTTCTTAATATTCGTATTCTTAATATAGTCGAATTATAATCCTTATGTCTTTTGTATGACTAAATTTCAAAAGTTGCATAAAAGTTTTGTTTTCAAAAGAGTTTTGTTCCTAAACGATTCTGAAACTACGAACGACCGTAACTGTCACGACCCAACCCCGTAGGCCGTGACTAGTGCCCGATTTGGGCACCCAAACATAATCGTCGGATCCGAATCACATACAAACAGTTTATACAGAAACAAATGGCAAACGCTGCCTCAGATTATATCAAACACATCCACAAATATAACAGAAGCCGACAAGGCTGTGTTTCAAATTTATATAATTTCCAGAAAAATTTCGCAGTTTCCTTTGTTTTACGGACTATCCAAAATAACCCTGCACGCAGAAAATACCAACAAAGGCCACACAGGGCCAACAAAACATCATATATACATATGCGGGCCGACAAGGCCGCCATGGCGGGTGGAACGCCCAACACACACATCATACAAGTTTAATCGAACGGACTGGGCACAACCCACACACGTATATCCACAGACCTCTAAACAACTGACAGAATCATATGACGGGACAGGGCCCCGCCGTACCCCTGGACAAATATATACAATGCAACGAACGAATATATACCAAAAGTAAGCTCCGGAATAAGGGGGAGCACTCCAAATAGCAGAAGGGGGTCCTAAACCGGTGGATCACCAAACTGTGCGTCTGTACCTGCGGGCATGAAACGCAGCCCCCGAAGAAAGGGGGTCAGATGTAACATCCGGCATTTTTGCGTATTCGAAAGTTTGGAAGTAACCTTGATTTACAAGGAATAAGGTTATGTTTGGATTTTTCTTGATGTTGGTATACCGGTTATGGAAGTTTGAATGTGGAAACACCGGAGAAGGCCTAAGGGAAAAATTGGAATTTTGGAAATTTATTTCGGGAATTACAAAACGAGATTTTAGCCAATTGGGCTCAAAGGAATAAAATGGAAAATGAGGCCCAAAACTTGAGGGTGGCCGGCCATGAGCCTTGGCCCAAACCCAAGTTTAATTAATTGTGCATGTGCTAATTAATTATATAAAGGATCCTTAGCCTTAGAAGGTTCAAGAAATCAAGAGAAAAATCAAGAGAAAAAAAGAAAAGGGCCATTCGGCCGTGAGAAAAGAGAGGAGAAAAGGAAAAAGAAAAAAATTTCTAGCCCTTCAATCCTAGTCCAAAAATTGTAATTTTCATATATTCTTAGTGAGCTCAAGGTGCTCTTCATGGTGGTATAGATATCTTGGCAAGAAAGTGGTTGTGGTGGCAAGAAGAAATCATTGAAGGAAGGTAAGAATTTCATGCTTTTACTATGTTATGGAAGGTTACATATATGTTATGGTATGTAGAGTTGCATGAATACCTTGAAATTGTGGTGTGTGAGTTCATGGCCGTGTGGTTGTGCAAGTGTGTGCATGGCCGTGTATGTATGTGTTGTGATGTAGGCAAGGTTAAGTTAATTTCATGTTGTATTCTAGTTATGGATGTTGTGAAATTTATATTGGAAATGAAAGTTGAATGAGTTAGGTTGGAATAAGGAATATAGAAGTTGGCCGTGTGCCATATTGTGGTAGAAGTGAAGTGAATTCAAGTTTATTTAGTTGCTAGTTGTGTTGTTATGATCTTGGTGATGCAAATAAGGGGCTTAATAACTTGAATTGACATTGAAGTTGCTTGTATGTAATTATGGGAATTTATGCGAATTTTGTATGATTTTTGTATAATGATGGAAGTAAGGTTTAAATGCGAATTATGGTTATCGTTAATGAGTTTGGAAGGAAAATAATGTAGTTTGGTAGCTTTTGGTCGCATTGTTGAAGTTAGAATGGAAGTTATGATATTATGAAGAAAGTAGTACTATTCATGTTAGAATGCGTTCTAGTTCGATTGTGGTTGTTGTTAAGGATGTTGTTTGGTTGTTGTTGTTGATATTTTGAGCCGAGTTGAATCTCGGGGGTGTCACATTTATAGGGGAGGTGCTGCCGGAATTTCGGTGGCCAAGTACTAACCAAAGTTGAAATGTTAACTTGCATGAATAGTAACTGGTAAAGATGACCATTTGCAGTTTTTGGACGAAACGGGAATTGAGACTTAAGGAGCGTAAGGGCACAACCAAGGTATGTAAAGCCTTCCCTATCTTTCTTTGGCATGTTCTGAATGTAACAGGCTTGGAAGCGAGCCTTGATTGCACTTCTGCGACTCACAATCCAAGATTGAAAATAGCGCCAAATCATTCGAAGATTGAACCAATTTCTTCTAAATTGACCTATAAGTATGCAACTTCCATAAATGGAGTCGAAACACTCTAAGATGGTTATGGACGACTCCCTAAGGTTTATTATCCATAATTTACGTATTTTACTATGGTTGGGTCCGAGGTGGGCCCACAAAACCCTGATACTTCCGGTATGGCTCAAAATGATTTATTTCTGTTCGTTTTCATCGGTAACTCTTAATTATGTTTCCGTCCGCTAACTAATAAGTATTATGTCTATCTTTCTGAATCTTGACGTTATTTTGACATCTGGAACGATTCTGAACACTCTGTTCTGATATAATCTGACTACTCCGATTTGACCTATCGTCTGGACTATTTCAGTTTCATTGAGTCTGAGTATTGGTCTGTATGCATATGGTTTCTCATTAGTCTGTTCGTGGATGCCTCAACGCTTCCTTCACTGCGCCCGGGCCAGGTTCTGTGACTCGTGCACCTCACTGCATTGTTCACCGCGTCCCTCGGATGTGCGGGTCGGGATCCGTTCGTATCCGATTATGATCCGATTATGATCCGATTATGTGATATTATGGGGATGGCGGCCGTGATGGCATTTGATACGATTTGTCCGTCCACCGCGTCCCGTACTACGAGGGCCGGGTTCTCATTACCGCGTCCCTTATTAAAGGGTCGGGATCCGATCGATTTATGATATGTATGTCCGTATATGCTTATGACTCGCATGCATGATTCGTCGTCGCGCGCCCGTATGTCGATTTGGATCATGACTGCGTAAACACTTCTGGAAATCCGATTCGACCTCATTCGACCGTCACATTTTCGTACGTACGATTCGGATTCTCGACTCGTCCGTCATGCTTCCGAGTTCGGTTCCGTTCGAGATCCGCGCCCACATTCGTACCTCGGTCCGTATTGACACTCCGTCCGCTACATTCCCTAAATCGACATATTACGATTACGTCCGTACACTCGTAAGTCCGACTCCGCCCGAATCCGATTCCGTTCGTTATGATTTTACATATCCGACTCTGATTATGATTATGTATATTTTGTTTTCGCTTTACATACTCGGTACACTTTCGCATGCGACCCCCGTTCTCCGGGCCGTGTTACATGCCCACGTGTACGGACGCACCGCGTGATACGCCACCGGTCTAGGACTTCGTTTGCTGTTGTTTTGGAGAGCTCCTTTGATCCGGAGGGATACTTTTGGTATATATCTTCTCGTTGTTCATATGTTCGTATGTATGACTATTTGGGTACGGCGGGGCCCCGTCCCGTCTTCTCGATTCTCGTTCGTATGTTAGAGGCCCGTAGATTTGTCCGTGGGTTTGTGGGTTGTCACCGGTCGTGTACGTATGTTCGAGTTGCGACTCGTCGTACGCTATGATAGCCTCAGCGGCTAGCGTACAGGTCTAAGTATGTTTATGTATGTATATATTTCCAAGCGATGTACGTTATACCTGTGTGAATTTATGTATGTTTAAATGGAATCAGCCGGTTGGTACGCCTAGTCTGACAGGTAGGTACGTGTGGGTGTCCAGTTAGGACACCAGTCACGGCCCACGGGGCTGGGTCGTGACAAAAGTGGTATCAGAGCGGTCGGTTCTCGGAATGTCTGCAGGCCGTGTCTAGTAGAGTCTTGTTTATCGGTGTGTTGGGCCCCACATCTATAAACAGGAAGCTACAGGACATCTAGGATGTTATGTTACCCTTTCTTGGACTCTTAGATCGTGCGTTAGAGCTGTATTATTAGGATGGTTCCTCGCAACGAATTGCTGTGTCTACAGCGAGGCTCCGAAAAGAGCATCAGCGTCAGTATTTTGGGAAATTATTTCTGACCCTCTCCTTGCAGGTGATTGTAGGTTGATAAAGATGAAGAGGGTGGTTTCTGACGAGGGGGATGGGGGTGCTAAGAAAGCCCCTAGGATGTCACCGGGGCCGAGTAGGCAGAGCCCCAGCTATTCGATTGAGACGGATCCTTCGGAGGATCCCACGGAGGATAGTTACGATACGGATCCGTGATGGCTACGACACGTATGGCCCCTGAGATCCGCGATGACCCTCTATTGAATGCTACACCTCCTTGTCTCTTCCCAACAACTACTACACGTTCTTATACACTTGATGAGGAGTTAATTTGATGGAGAAACTAGATTTTTGGATCAACTTGAGGAGGTGTTCTCGGTCACCTTGTAGCCGAGAGCCTCTCTCTATCACTAAATTTTTTGCACTTTGCAATGTTGAAATGAAAGTGAACTTAATTGTGAATCAGAAATTTCCCTTTTATATGCAATCCACAAGGTGGACACGTGTCCCACCCAAGCCTTTAGCCAATAATAGTTGGCCAATTCACAAGTGGGGCCCACACGGCCACTTAGGCTTCACTAATGGTGTAATTAAGTTCTTAATCTCACTTTAGTCATCCATTCTTGGTCAATTGATTCTTATTCTCCAATAATTTTCTTATCAAACGAAATCCATAGGCATCCCCCAGTGCATGTAAACGAAACGAGGCGAAAACCCTTACCGGGAACCCTAAAACCGCTTTGTCTTTAACTTGTCGCACTTAGCTTTATAATGTCCCTATGTAAAGATACGGGACATAACAAAAATGGGTATTGATGTTGTAGCCCTGTGAGGCATTGCATATTTTGGGCTATTGTGACAGGATGGTAGTGGTACAATTACAGGGGAAACTCTGGCAAATTTCTTGTAGAAATCCCTAAGAGCTCAACATTTGAGGACAAATGTTTCTAAAAGGGGGGATCATGTTACACCCCGTACCTAGGAGAAGCACTGGTTAAATTTGAATGTAAGTATGTCGAGATATGGCTATGAAAAATAACTTTGGATTGCGAGGAACGAAGCATCATTAAGTATATTGTTTAAGTAAAAGATGAATTATGATCTTGTAAGTCGTAACCGGGAAGGACGACCTCGGAACCAAAGGACATGACCATTATCAAGTATTATTAATGATAAATATCATGTACGGAGAGTTTCAAAAGATTCCGAGATCAAGCAAGTTTGACGAATATGTGAATAAAGTTGGCAGGATTTTGGGCAGATTTTTCATCAAATATGGAGGGGTATATGTCCTAGTATTTTAGGAGTTTTAAGGTGTTTGAAAATCCTAAAGTGAAGTTCGTCGAGTCTAGTTTCCAACGCACCAAACCGCTGGTCGATACGACATCGGAGTAGAAAATTATGGACATTACAAGTTAGGCTGAGAGAGCATAAACGCGTGCTACAAGAATCACTACAAACATCGACTTGCTACGCATCGATGCGTTGACCCCGACTTTAAACCTTATAAAAAGAAGCAAAATCCCATTTTTTCACCAAAAATCAGATTTTAGAGCTCAGTACATATAGGGTCATTTTGGTCATAAAAAAGTTGAGAGAATTGAGTGATTTAGCTAATCAAGGTTCAAAGGTGCATAACAGGACTATAGCATCATTTTGCGGTGGAATTTAGCGTGGATTCAAGGTGAACACCGGAGATATCATCGTTTTAACAGGAATAAGGTATGAATCTTTCCTTATTATCATTGTTTTAGGTTTATTTTCGAAGGTGGAACGATTAAACGAGCGTATAGTTAATCGTGCTTGCAAGAGAGAATCTGAGAAAATCATATGAGATGTCCTGCATGGCGTATTTTTTGATATTGATGATGATATGGTTGATGTTAGTATTGTTGTTGTTGTGTTGTTTTTTGGTATTGTGATTTCCGGGCTAGGTATATAAACAGGGAGATGTCGCCGAATTTCGCATTCTAAAGGGGTTTAATTAACGCTTAAGATAAGCATATGACGATAAGCCTAACAGCCGTATGAGTTCTCTTGAATTTAGATTTATGAACTCGGGAGAATAAACGTAAGTAGGAGGAGGAAAAAAGGTATGTTAAGGCTATCCTTTCCTTCTTTTTGGCATGATCTATGACAAGTGCGAAGCGTAATGATATCCATAATGAATCCACTCCTAGATGTAAGATATCCCGAGTTCCTTGACTTCTTAAGTCCCGAAGGGGCATCCATAAGTTGTACGATTTCATAACGATGTCTAATCGAAGGGGACATTCTTAAGGTTTCCTTATTCCCATGCATTTCACATTTGATTTTGAGTCTCGAAGGAGACAAATGAAAAGAGGAAGAACCCATTTTTGAGACAAAGGGGAAGAAGTTCCCATTTTTAAGAAAAGGGAAGAAGTCCCTATTTTGAACTATAAGTTGCTCCGAAGGGAGTCTTTTGATGGTTTCCAAAGATTTTCATACATTTGCATATTTACATACATGCACGACATCATTTCATGGGGAAGGAAAAGTACATAGCGTTATATACGCAAAACCATCCGATCAAACCGGTATACAATGTTTACGATGCCCGAATAGGGTGCTCAAGGGCCGCGAGCAGGTGGCGAAGGCACGATTATACATATATGTATACCATGATGCATTAAAAGTTCATACGCACGTACATGATTTTCGTTAAGTTGGTTACAGTACAAATCGAGTCTATTACTCTTATTACTCGAGTCAGATATATATTGCTTCAGATCGGCCTTACATACTCGGTACATTATTTGTACTGACGTCCCTTTGTCTGGGGGCACTGCGTTTCGTGCCACGTAGGTGTATACAAATGAGTAGAAGACAATGCTATAGGACGATGTTCCCAGGCTATCAGCTGGATTGGTGAGCTCCCTCTCAGTTCGGAGTGTTGCCAAGTCAAAGTACTTATGTTATGGTATCTCGTGTATGCTAGAGACTTTTGTAGATAGTGTCCTATGGATAGTGCGTCGAGATGTCGACATTGGTGTAAAGCGGCCTTGTAGGTCGATATGTTTTTATGCTTTGTTTTTAAAGATTTTATTGTGACTAAAGGTTTTTTTATTTGAAATAACGATAAGCGAGAAGTCCCTGATTTGACGAGGGAGTTTTATTGAAAAGTTTGTCCTGTTTTACTTGACGGAAGCGTCATTTCATAAATTAAAGGTTACCAAAAGGTTGTGACTTATGAATGGAATGGTAGTATGGCACTCAGCCGAGTAGGGTCTTGGGTGTCAGTCGCAGCCCTCCGGTTTGGGTCATGACACTCATTCAGGCTAACACTAGTAAGTAGGTAACAGATTGAATACACTGAATTCGTGTTAGAACCCAACGTATAGTGACAGTAGAAGAAGAAAGTCAGCTAGACAGTATGACAACAAACTACAGAATATCATTCTTTAAGAGTTATCAAAAAGGGGTTTTCCCTAAGACTGATAGTGGGAGCAAAGTTAAGTCATTAAGTGTTATAGCCCGTATTTTGTATGTTTGGATATTGCAAAGTCGTCGTGGAAAGTTAAAGGCGAGACCATTTTCAAGGATTATTTTTAATGTACAAGTTGTGGTGAATATAATTTATGACCATTATTGTATGGGAAATATTGAGAAAGACTAGGGGTAAATCGGGAATTTTACAAAGTGTTCAAGAAAATTCTTAAATTGGCACTTTGGCCATGTGACATAAAAGTGGGCCCCACCCATGGCCATGTGTCCATGTTCTTACTTAAGGGCCAAAGCTTATATAACAAGACAAGTGGGTGTATTTGTTATCTCAAGAAATTTCTAGAGAAAGAAAGAAGGGCCATGTGTTCATATTATTTGTTAATGAGGGACTAAATAATAATATAGAAAGTGGTGGAAAGAATATATTAAGAAGGCATGGTCATCTTTTCATATTTAGAAAGTTCAAGAAAATTTAAAGAGAAGCAAGAGCATAGGAACCATTCGGCCATGGTGTTGGCCGAACCACTCCATGGAAAAAGTTGGCCAAGAAAAATTGTTCTCTTCTAGTTTCTATACCAATCGAGGGGTCCTCACACCATGGAATAATTGTTGGAGCATGCAAAACACTTTCCTTGCAAGAAAGAAGCCTAGCCGAGTGAAGAACAAAAGTAGGAGGTAAGGTTCAATTTCATTTTTCATGTGTTGTGGCTGATTTGTATGTGTTGTGAAGTGTGGAAATGAATTAAAATCATGAAAGCATGGAAGATGAAGTATAGCCGTGTGGTATTGTATGGTAGCCGTGTGTGTGTGTGGTTGTTATAAGAATGAAGAACTAATTGTATTCAACATGTTTGTGTGTTGTTGTAAGGTGTAGAAAATGAATAAACTTCATGAAGAGATGATGTTGATGTGTAACCGTGCATAGGGGCTGTTTTGGAGGGAGTATGATGGACAAATATTATGTAATATTTGGTTGTGGTTTTTGCGGATTATGTGATGAAAAATAAAGGTTAAATGACTTGTGTTGAAGTTGCGATTGTTTACGGGCTGATTTGTAAGACAAGGTGATCTTGTTATAGCTTCTTGAAATTGTGAGCATAATGTTATAAAGCATGGGATTTGTTGTTATAGTTGATGAATTTGAAAGAGAAAAGTGTGTTGTAGTTGTTCTAATTGAGCTGGAAGGCTTTGGGCAAGATTGGATGTTAGTTTGGATATCTTGAATTATCTATCGATATTGTTATCATGATTGTTGATTTGGTTGTTGTGTTTTGGGCCGAGCCATATTCTCGGGATGCTATATGAATAGGGGAGGTGCTGCCGAAATTTCGGCAGACAAAAACAAATTCAAGATTGGAATTTTAAAGCCTCATGAATAGTAACTGGCAAACATGACCATTTGCAAATTCTGGGCGAAACGGGATTCGAGATTGGACGAGCGTAAGACATCCGAAAGGTATGTAAGGCTTTCCCCTTCCTTCTTTGGCATGTCTTAGACGTAGTAGGCTTTGAACATGTGCCTCGGGGATCACTCTAATTCTAGAAATCCGAGGTTGAATTTAGTTACTATTCATTCAGTAAAATTGAATTAAATGGCTATGCATTTTGTAAATAAATGTTCAAAGGCTCATAACTTTTGAAAACGAAAGAGAAATGACTTGAAATCTTCGAGGATAATTTAATGAGACATAATGACCACGTTTTTGTGTTCGTTACCCGATTTGACCCGAGGTGGGCCCACATTCCCCGAGACCTAATTATATTGCTTTATTTGTCCTTATTTTGTACGATAGTCAAGAGAAACTTTTGACTAATGTTCCGAGTTTGCTATAAGTATTCGGTAACTCAGATATGAGTACTCTGATTCGGCTATCTTGAGGTAAACACTCTGGTACGAATGATCTGATATGAATATTTGATACAACCACTCTGATGTAAATATTCTGAAATAGAAAATCCGATATAAGTAAGCAAATATAAGAGTGATATATAAGTATTTGATACATGTATTTTGATATGAACATTCTTTGTAAGCTTTAATGTTCTCCATACACGATCTCGGATCGCTTGAAAAGTCCGAAGAGGTTTCGCGCTTCAATGTCTATAACTTTCGATACTAACCCGGAAGGGACCCGAAACTTGCTTCCGGATCTTCATATGTCGGTAAGTGTCCGTGTTCATCGAGTCCGATTTTTATGCATATGGTTTCTCACGACTCGCTCGTGCAAGGCTCAATGTATCTTTCACCGAGTCCCGGGCCAGGGCATGTTATGTTCTCGTGCGTACTCACGATATGATTCTCGAGTCACCGAGTCCCGGGCCGGACATGTTCTCGTGCGCATTCCCACCGCATTGTTCACCGAGTCCCTCGTACTTGCGGGCCGGGACACGTTATGTATGTGATTTTATGATGAAATGGGGATGGCGGCCGATGGCATTTGATATTATTCACCGAGACCCGCAAAGAGAGGGCCGGGACACGTTATGTATATATGATACAGATTTTGGTTGCATGATTTTACATCTACCGAGTCCCTTAATAAAGGGCCGGACACGTTATTTGCATATATGACATATGATTCGTTATACATGATCCTATTCACCGAGTCCCTCATCGAGGGCGGACACGTTATACACATATGTGATCTATGATTTTGACACGCATTTTCTCTCGTACCCCTAATTTCGATCATGATTTTGGTATGTTCCGACGCCGATTATGAATCGTCTACACTTCGTGCATCCGTCCGATATACGACATCATGTGAGACATTATCCGAATCTTGTATATTCCCGTTCGACATGTGCCCTCGCCGAAGCGTACGATATACGTTATGTGCTCCGTCTGACGTGTGAGACGCCTGATGCGCTCTGTATGTTCTGCACCTCTTCGGACATGCGATCTATGATTGTAAAATAAGTATTTCGGTACTTTGGACCACTCGTATACTTTCTGTATCTTTTCTGGCTTATGAGACAGTTTGTATGGTTGTGTCCGAAAGGTAAGTGTCCGGTAGTCCGAGTATATATATGCCTTACTTGAGTTCCGTCCGTTTCGGCTTATCGTTTTGTTTCTTTGTGTTGCATGCCTTACATACTCGGACATTTTCCGTATCGACCCCCTCGTCTTCGGGTCGCGTTTCATGCCGCGCAGTACTCCCGGATTTGTGCCGAAGTCATTATAGAAGATGTTCCAGCGGAGATGGCAAGCCCCATTTTACCGGAGTGCTGCCGAGTCAGAGTTTGTCTGTTATGATTTCTGAATCTGTGTTAGAGACTTTGCAGACAGCGTCGTGGGTGTGATATGTCAGTCTGTCAGCGGCTCCATCAGCCGATATGTCGATTTGTGTTATATAGTAAATCTTGTATAATTACAGATTTTGTCAGATTTATAAGCTTCATTATGTATTTCGTGATTATTCAGTTTAGAGATTTAAAAAAAAAAAAAAATTATGTGCGTAATAAGAGTACCGTGGTTCGCTCGGCTCCGGTTGTGGGGTCGGGTGCCCATCACACCCTAGCAAGGTCGGGGTGTGACAAAGTGGTATCGGAGCGAGGTCCGTCCGTGGGGTTGTACGCAAAGTCGTGTCCGGTAGAGTCCTCGTTTTATGGTGTGTAGCGCGCCACACTTATAAACGGAGGCTACGGGCATCTAGGGATTGTTGACCTTCTTTCGTCATAGATCGTGCGATAGAGCCAAGTCATAGGAAAAATGAAATTCCTATGTAAGCCTTACATACGACGGAAGGAGGCAAGTAGCGATATGGAAAGGTCATAAGGGCATGTTCGGAAATACTTGTTCGTTACTTGAACGAATGTAAAGTTCGGAGGGCCGGAGGTGATATATAGGCCGTATGCATTATAAGGTATTATTGGTATTTGTGGTGTACGGATTTCGAATAATAAGAATTTGTGAAAGGGATAGGGAAGATCGAAAAGGACAAAATGGTAATTGCAAAAGAAAGGACGTGTTACGAACACCCCTCGAAATGTGAAACTTTGGTCGGCCCCATTATGTAATAAAGGTCGTCATACGAGGAAGTGGGTGCGATTATAGCATTAAGGCACCGAATTCCACCAAAGTTTCGAAGTTAAGCGTGCTCGTCAAGTGGGAGTAATTTCATGATGGGTGACCCCCCAGGGAAGTATGCAAGAAATTCCAAAGATTTAGCTGTAAGAGACAAATGAAAAACTAGAATGGCCTGGGTGAAGTCAGACTATACGAGATGATTGGAGACCACAAAAGGCTACGCTACACGCGGCAGGCCCGATTAAAGAAGAAATGAAAAGTATGTCACGGTTCTGAAATCCGGATAGGCTTGAATAGTGTCTGGAAGTATTCTGTGGGTTAGTTGATACTAATTATATGTGCATGTGTATATGAACATGTATGATGTCTTATATGTGAGGGTATCGACGGAAAGTAAAAGGAAAACCTATGATAAGAAATCTTGCTATGTTGTACGCGGAATTGAAAAGAAGAACTGTTGGCATATAAGGAGCCCCTTAAAGGGGGGGAGACCAGATTATATTAGACCCAAAAGGGGATTACCATATTCCTAAGTATCAGGGAGGAAACCTATGATATAAAATAAGTATTCGTGTAAAGGCTAAGGAGAATAAGGTAAAGGATAAGGAATAGACATAAAAGGAAGGGCAACTATAAGGGAACCCTCCCAGGGTGCTACAAGACCCCATAAGATGTTTGAACATTCGAGGACGAATGTTCTAAAGGGGGAGGATGTTATAGCCCGTATTTTGTATGTTTGGATATTGCAAAGTCGTCGTGGAAAGTTAAAGGCGAGACCATTTTCAAGGATTATTTTTAATGTACAAGTTGTGGTGAATATAATTTATGACCATTATTGTATGGGAAATATTGAGAAAGACTAGGGGTAAATCGGGAATTTTACAAAGTGTTCAAGAAAATTCTTAAATTGGCACTTTGGCCATGTGACATAAAAGTGGGCCCCACCCATGGCCATGTGTCCATGTTCTTACTTAAGGGCCAAAGCTTATATAACAAGACAAGTGGGTGTATTTGTTATCTCAAGAAATTTCTAGAGAAAGAAAGAAGGGCCATGTGTTCATATTATTTGTTAATGAGGGACTAAATAATAATATAGAAAGTGGTGGAAAGAATATATTAAGAAGGCATGGTCATCTTTTCATATTTAGAAAGTTCAAGAAAATTTAAAGAGAAGCAAGAGCATAGGAACCATTCGGCCATGGTGTTGGCCGAACCACTCCATGGAAAAAGTTGGCCAAGAAAAATTGTTCTCTTCTAGTTTCTATACCAATTGAGGGGTCCTCTACACCATGGAATAATTGTTGGAGCATGCAAAACACTTTTCTTGCAAGAAAGAGGTCTAGCCGAGTGAAGAACAAAAGTAGGAGGTAAGGTTCAATTTCATTTTTCATGTGTTGTGGATGATTTGTATGTGTTGTGAAGTGTGGAAATGAATTAAAATCATGAAAGCATGGAAGATGAAGTATAGCCGTGTGGTATTGTATGGTAGCCGTGTGTGTGTGTGGTTGTTATAAGAATGAAGAACTAATTGTATTCAACATGTTTGTGTGTTGTTGTAAGGTGTAGAAAATGAATAAACTTCATGAAGAGATGATGTTGATGTGTAACCGTGCATAGGGGCTGTTTTGGAGGGAGTATGATGGACAAATATTATGTAATATTTGGTTGTGGTTTTTGATTATGTGATGAAAAATAAAGGTTAAATGACTTGTGTTGAAGTTGCGATTGTTTACGGGCTGATTTGTAAGACAAGGTGATCTTGTTATAGCTTCTTGAAATTGTGAGCATAATGTTATAAAGCATGGGATTTGTTGTTATAGTTGATGAATTTGAAAGAGAAAAGTGTGTTGTAGTTGTTCTAATTGAGCTGGAAGGCTTTGGGCAAGATTGGATGTTAGTTTGGATATCTTGAATTATCTATCGATATTGTTATTATGATTGTTGATTTGGTTGTTGTGTTTTGGGCCGAGCCATATTCTCGGGATGCTATATGAATAGGGGAGGTGCCTTGAAATTTCGGCGTACAAAAACAAATTCAAGATTGGAATTTTAAAGCCTCATGAATAGTAACGCAAACATGACCATTTGCAAATTAAGGCGAAACGGGATTCGAGATTGGACGAGCGTAAGACATCCGAAAGGTATGTAAGGCTTTCCCTTCCTTCTTTGGCATGTCTTAGACGTCAGTAGGCTTGAACATGTGCCTCGGGGATCACTCTAATTCTAGAAATCCGAGGTTGAATTTGGTTACTATTCATTCGGCAGAGAAATTGAATTAAATGGCTATGCATTTTGTAAATAAATGTTCAAAGGCTCATAACTTTTGAAAACGGAACCGAGAAATGACTTGAAATCTTCGAGGATAATTTAATGAGACATAATGACCACGTTTTTGTGTTCGTTACCCGATTTGACCCGAGGTGGGCCCACATTCCCCGAGACCTAATTGTATTGCACTATTTGTCCTTATTTTGTACGATAGTCAAGAGAAACTTTTTGACTAATGTTCCGTTTGCTATAAGTATTCGGTAACTCAGATATGAGTACTCTGATTCGGCTATCTTGAGGTAAACACTCTGGTACGAATGATCTGATATGAATATTTGATACAACCACTCTGATGTAAATATTCTGAAATAGAAATTCTGATATAAGTAAGTGGATATAAGTGTTGTGACATAAGTATTTGATACATGTATTTTGATATGAACATTCTTTGTAAGCTTTAATGTTCTCCATACACGATCCTGGATCGCTTGAAAAGTCCGAAGAGGTTTCTGCGCTTCAATGTCTATAACTTTCTGATACTAATTAGGAAGGACTCGAAACTTGCTTCTGGATCTTCATATGTCGGTAAGTGTCTGTGTTCATCGAGTCTGGATTTTTATGCATATGGTTTCTCACGACTATTTCGTGCTCGTGCGAGCTCAATGTATCGATTCACCGAGTCCGGGCCGGGCATGTTATGTTCTCGTGCGTACTCTACGATATGATTCTGAGTCACTGAGTCCCGGGCCAGGACATGTTCTCGTGCGCATTCCACTGCATTGTTCACCGAGTCCCTCGTACTTGCGGGCCGGGACACGTTATGTATGTTTATGATGATACGGGGATGGCGGCCAGGATGGCGCATTTGATATTATTCACCGAGACCCGCGATGGGGGGCCGGGACACGTTATGTATATATGGTACGGATTTTGGTGCATGATTTTACATTACCGAGTCCCTTAATAAAGGGCGGGACACGTTGTTTGCATATATGACATATGATTACGTATACATGATCCTATTCACCGAGTCCCTCGTTGGAGGGCGGGACACGTTATCTGCATATGTGATCTATAATTTTGACACGCATTTTACACCTCGATTCGATCATGATTTTGGTATGTCATCTTATGAATCCGTCGTACGCTGCGTATACGGTCGATTACGATATACGACATCATGTGAGACATTATGCGAATCTTACGATATATGATCTCATGTGCCCTCGAAGCGTACGATATGTTATGTGCTCCGTCGACGTGTGACATCACCGGGCGCTCATATGTTACGCACCTCTTCGGACATGCGATCTATGATTGTAAAATAAGTATTTCGGTATTTTGGACCACTCGTATACTTTCCGTACACTTTTCGGCTTATGAACGGTATGCGTAGGTTGTGTACGAAAGGTAAGTGTACGGTAGTACGAGTTATATATATATGTATTTACTTGATCGGTTATCGTTTTGTTTCTTTGTGTTGCATGCCTTACATACTCGGTACATTTTTAAAATGCGACCCCTTTCTTCGAAGTCGCGTTTCATGCCGCGCGGTACTCCCGGATGAGGTTTGAAGTCATTATAGAAGATGTTCCGGCGGAGATGGCAAGCCCATTTCCGGAGTGTTGCCGAGTCGAGTTTGTCTGGTATGATTTACGAATACGTATTTAGAGACTTTGCGACGAGCGTCGTGGGTGTGATATGTCGATGCATCGTGGCTCCATCAGATAGATATGTCGATTTGTGTTATATATAAATCTTGTATAATTACGATTTTGTCGGAATTATAAACTTCAAAGTTATGTATTTCGTGATTATTCAGTTTAGAGATTTAAAAAAAAAATTATGTGCGTAATAAGAGTCTGTGGGTTCGCTCGGCTCCGGTTGTGGGGTCGGGTGCCCATCACACCCTAGCAAGGTCGGGGTGTGACAAAGTGGTATCAGAGCCAGGTCTGTCCGTGGGGTTGTCTGCAAAGTCGTGTCCGGTAGAGTCCTGTTTATGGTGTGTAGCGCGCCACACTTATAAACAGGAGGCTACGGGGCATCTAGGGATTGTTGACCTTCTTTCTGTCATAGATCGTGCGATAGAGCCAAGTCATAGGAAAAATGAAATTCCCTATGTAAGCCTTACATACGACGGAAGGAGGCAAGTAGCGATATGGAAAGGTCATAAGGGCATGTTCGGAAATACTTGTTCTGTTACTTGAACAGAAAGTTCTGGAGGGCCAGGAGGTGATATATAGCTGTATGCATTATAAGGTATTATTGGTATTTGTGGTGTACGGATTTCGAATAATAAGAATTTGTGAAAGGGATAGGGAAGATCGAAAAGGACAAAATGGTAATTGCAAAAGAAAGGACGTGTTACGAACACCCCTCGAAATCTGTGAAACTTTGGTTGGCCCCAGATTATGTAATAAAGGTCATACGAGGAAGTGGGTGCGATTATAGCAGCATTAAGGCACCGAATTCCACCAAAGTTTCGAAGTTAAGCGTGCTCAGGTGGGAGTAATTTCATGATGGGTGACCCCCTGGGAAGTATGCAAGAAATTCCAAAGATTTAGCTGTAAGAGACAAATGAAAAACTAGAATGGCCTGGGTGAAGTCAGACTATACGAGATGATTGGAGACCACAAAAGGCTACGCTACACGCGGCAGGCCCGATTAAAGAAGAAATGAAAAGTATGTCACGGTTCTGAAATCCGGATAGGCTTGAATAGTGTCTGGAAGTATTCTGTGGGTTAGTTGATACTAATTATATGTGCATGTGTATATGAACATGTATGATGTCTTATATGTGAGGGTATCGACGGAAAGTAAAAGGAAAACCTATGATAAGAAATCTTGCTATGTTGTACGCGGAATTGAAAAGAAGAGCGTGGCATATAAGGAGCCCCGCCCAAGGGAGACCGATTATATTAGACCCAAAGGGGATTACCATATTCCTAAGTATCAGGGAGGAAACCTATGATATAAAATAAGTATTCGTGTAAAGGCTAAGGAGAATAAGGTAAAGGATAAGGAATAGACATAAAAGGAAGGGCAACTATAAGGGAACCCCCTCCCCAGGGTGCTACAAGACCCCATAAGGACAGTTGAACATTCGAGGACGAATGTTCTAAAGGGGGGGAGGATGTTATAGCCCGTATTTTGTATGTTTGGATATTGCAAAGTCGTCGTGGAAAGTTAAAGGCGAGACCATTTTCAAGGATTATTTTTAATGTACAAGTTGTGGTGAATATAATTTATGACCATTATTGTATGGGAAATATTGAGAAAGACTAGGGGTAAATCGGGAATTTTACAAAGTGTTCAAGAAAATTCTTAAATTGGCACTTTGGCCATGTGACATAAAAGTGGGCCCCACCCATGGCCATGTGTCCATGTTCTTACTTAAGGGCCAAAGCTTATATAACAAGACAAGTGGGTGTATTTGTTATCTCGAGAAATTTCTAGAGAAAGAAAGAAGGGCCATGTGTTCATATTATTTGTTAATGAGGGACTAAATAATAATATAGAAAGTGGTGGAAAGAATATATTAAGAAGGCATGGTCATCTTTTCATATTTAGAAAGTTCAAGAAAATTTAAAGAGAAGCAAGAGCATAGGGAACCATTCGGCCATGGTGTTGGCCGAACCACTCCATGGAAAAAGTTGGCCAAGAAAAATTGTTCTCTTCTAGTTTCTATACCAATTGAGGGGTCCTCTACACCATGGAATAATTGTTGGAGCATGCAAAACACTTTTCTTGCAAGAAAGAGGTCTAGCCGAGTGAAGAACAAAAGTAGGAGGTAAGGTTCAATTTCATTTTTCATGTGTTGTGGATGATTTGTATGTGTTGTGAAGTGTGGAAATGAATTAAAATCATGAAAGCATGGAAGATGAAGTATAGCCGTGTGGTATTGTATGGTAGCCGTGTGTGTGTGTGGTTGTTATAAGAATGAAGAACTAATTGTATTCAACATGTTTGTGTGTTGTTGTAAGGTGTAGAAAATGAATAAACTTCATGAAGAGATGATGTTGATGTGTAACCGTGCATAGGGGCTGTTTTGGAGGGAGTATGATGGACAAATATTATGTAATATTTGGTTGTGGTTTTTGCGGATTATGTGATGAAAAATAAAGGTTAAATGACTTGTGTTGAAGTTGCGATTGTTTGCGGGCTGATTTGTAAGACAAGGTGATCTTGTTATAGCTTTGAAATTGTGAGCATAATGTTATAAAGCATGGGATTTGTTGTTATAGTTGATGAATTTGAAAGAGAAAAGTGTGTTGTAGTTGTTCTAATTGAGGAATGAAGGCTTTGGGCAAGATTGGATGTTAGTTTGGATATCTTGAATTATCTATCGATATTGTTATCATGATTGTTGATTTGGTTGTTGTGTTTTGGGCCGAGCCATATTCTCGGGATGCTATATGAATAGGGGAGGTGCTGCCGAAATTTCGGCAGACAAAAACAAATTCAAGATTGGAATTTTAAAGCCTCATGAATAGTAACTGGCAAACATGACCATTTGCAAATTCTGGGCGAAACGGGATTCGAGATTGGACGAGCGTAAGACATCCGAAAGGTATGTAAGGCTTTTCCCCTTCCTTCTTTGGCATGTCTTAGACGTAATAGGCTTGAACATGTGCCTCGGGGATCACTCTAATTCTAGAAATCCGAGGTTGAATTTAGTTACTATTCATTCAGTAAAATTGAATTAAATGGCTATGCTTTTTGTAAATAAATGTTCAAAGGCTCATAACTTTTGAAAACGAAAGAGAAATGACTTGAAATCTTCGAGGATAATTTAATGAGACATAATGACCACGTTTTTGTGTTCGTTACCCGATTTGACCCGAGGTGGGCCCACATTCCCGAGACCTAATTGTATTGCACTTATTTGCCTTATTTTGTACGATAGTCAAGAGAAACTTTGAACTAATGTTCCGTTGCTATAAGTATTCGGTAACTCGGATATGAGTACTCCGATTCGGCTATCTTGAGGTAAACACTGCATACGAATGATCCGATATGAATATTTGATACAAGCACTCGATGTAATATTCGAAATAGAAATTCGATATAAGTAAGTGGATATAAGTGTTGTACATAAGTATTTGATACATGTATTTTGATATGAACATTCTTTGTAAGCTTTAATGTTCTCCACACGATCCTCGGATCGCTTGAAAAGTCCGAAGAGGTTTACGCGCTTCAATGTCTATAACTTTCCGATACTAATTCGAAGGACTCGAGACTTGCTTCTGGATCTTCATTTGTCGGTAAGTGTCTGTGTTCATCGAGTCTGGATTTTTATGCATATGGTTTCTCACGACTCTGCTCGTGCAAGGCTCAATGTATCTGATTCACTGAGTCCCGGGCCAGGGCATGTTATGTTCTCGTGCGTACTCTACGATATGATTACTCGAGTCACCGAGTCCGGGCCGGGACATGTTCTCGTGCGCATTCCCCGCATTATTCACCGAGTCCTTCGTACTTGCGGGCCGGGACACGTTATGTATGTTTATGATGATAAATGGGGGATGGCGGCCGTGATGGCATTTGATATTATTCACCGAGACCCGCGGTGAGGGCCCGAGACACGTTATGTATATTTGATTCTCGGATTCGTCCGATGATTTTACATTACTGAGTCCCTTAGCAAAGGGCCGGGACACGTTGTTGCATATATGACATATGATTCGTTATACATGATCCTATTCACCGAGTCCCTCATTCGAGGGCGGGACACGTTATCACATATGTGATCTATGATTTTGACACGCATTTTCTGTACCTCTGATTCTGATCATGATTTTGGTATGTCTGACGCTAATTATGAATACGCTAGGTACATACATCGTGCATACGACATCGATTACGAATTCCGTCCGATGTGATATTATACGGGTCTTACGTATGATCTCAGGTCGGACATGTGCCCTCGGCAGCGTACGATATGTTATGTGCTCCGTACGACGTGTGAGACGCGGATGCGCTCCGTATGTTACGCACCTCTTCGGACATGCGATCTATGATTGTAAAATAAGTATTTTAGGTATTTTGGACCACTCGTATACTTTACGTATCTTTTCGCTTATGAAACAGTGTGCATGGGTTGTGTACGAAAGGTAAGTGTACGGTAATCGAGTAGTGTATATATATATAGTATTTACGTGATGGTTTCGGTTATCGATTATAGTTTTGTTTGTGTTGCATGCCTTACATACTCGGTACATATTCCGTGCGACCCCCTTTCTTCGGGGGCTGCGTTTCATGCGCGCGTGTACTCCCGGATATTTAAGTCATTATAGAAGATGTTCCGGCGAGATGGCAAGCCCCATTTTCCGGAGTTCTTAGAGTCGAGTTTGTCCGTTATGATTTACGAGATACGTGTTAGAGACTTTGCGAGACGGCGTCGTGGGTGTGATATGTCGATGTCAGCGGCTCCCTCGCGATATGTCGATTTGTGTTATATAGTAAATCTTGTATAATTACGATTTTGTCGCATTTATAAGCTTCATTATGTATTTCGTGATTATTCAGTTTAGAGATTTAAAAAAAAATTTATGTGCGTAATAAGAGTCTGTGGGTTCGCTCGGCTCCGGTTGTGGGGTTGGGTGCCCATCACACCCTAGCAAGGTCGGGGTGTGACATTAAGACAGAATATGACAGTTGAATCTACATTAGTTCCCAGTCCGTGTAAGTAGTTCAGTTTTCCCTAGTAAGGAAGATTTCCCAAAAGTGAGTTGAAAGTTGAGTTGTCAATGATGTAAAGCACGAAAAAAATTGCATAAGATAAGGAAAGTTAGTTGGATCCCAACAAGAAAGAAGGATCCGCAAGTATAAGACCTTAACCTTTGGTCTAAGGGAGAGATGTGTACATCATCAGTAAGTCCAGTTGGATATTTGAAAACCCGAAGGGTTAGCATGAGATATGAAGAACCTTAGCCCGAAGAATGAGGGCATAAGGAGATAGTCTCGACAAGGAATGTGCCTCTCATGTACAAAGAAACACAAAGTGAGTAGAATGATCGTCGATATTTGAAAACCCGAAGGGTTAGCATGAGATATGAAGAACCTTAGCCCAGTAATGAGGGCATAGGGAGATAGTCTCTACAAGGAATGTGCCTCTCATGTATAAAGAAACACAAAGTGAGTAGAATGATCGTCGATATTTGAAAACCCGAAGGGTTAGCATGAGATATGAAGAACCTTAGCCCAGTAATGAGGGCATAAGGAGATAGTCACTACAAGGAATGTGCCTCTCATGTACAAAGAAACACAAAGTGAGTAGAATGATCGTCGATCGACTTATGTCAAGATAAGTTATTATCAATTAAGAGATCATAGAAAAGCTATAAGACCATGCAAGTTTTGTGTCGCGAGGATGACGCTATTGCACGAGACTCCAATCTTCAGGTTGTTGGTCAAAGACTTAACACACAACAATATTGTGAGTATTTTCAGGAAGTACCTGAAGAAAGAAATCAAGCATTGAAAGTTTAGCTCATGTTGAGGCAGACATGAGAATTATGGTAAGGGAAGTTCACCGTTTAGCAAATTTTGGAGTTTGACTTTTGGACTTAGAAGATGGTGAAGTTGTGATTCAGAACAGAGCTTAATCCTCCTAAGTAGCCGAGGTGAAAGAAAAGCAGTTTAATGATCCCTGCTTATTGCAGTTAAAAGAGGGGATTCACAAGCATAAGACAACGGCTTTCAAACAAGGGGAGCTGATGGTACTTTAAGGTACCAAGGCTGGTTATGTTTTACAATATGGATGGACTTGGAGAGAGGACCATGTCAGAGTCACAATTCCTTATATTCTATTCACCCAGGTTCCACAAAGGTGTACCATGATCTCAAGTAGATTTATTAGTGGAATAACATCAAAAAGAACGTAGCAGATTTTGTAGCAAGTGTCCAAACTGTCTGCGACAGAAAGTCAAGCATCAGAGGCCCGCTGGTTTTGGCTCAGAACATCGATTTCCATGTGTGGAAATAGGAGATAATTAACATGAATTTTATAACAGGTTTACCTCGGTCATTTCAAAAACAAAATTCGATTTGGGTGATTATGGACCGACTTACTAAGTCAGCATACTTTTTACAACAAGGACCACTGATTCAGCAGAAGATTACGCCAAGTTGTATATACAGGAAGACATCAGATTGTATGTGTTACACTTCAAGTTTTTTACGTCGTTCATAAATAACGCAAGCCGGGGAGGCCATGGAACCCTTATAAGGTTAAGCATGTGTTTTAAGATTTCAGGATTTAACGAATCGAAGAGAATACGTTTCGACAAAAATCGGATTTGGGGCAGATTTGTACGGTCTGTACATGGAAGTACGATCTGTAATTTTTGGTGTAGGTCACCACATGTCTTAAGTAGAAACTCCTAAATTCCCAAGCCCAGATATGGTCCCAAGTGTGGACCGTACATGGTAGCCGTACTTCTAGTCCGTTACTTTTAAGTTGAGGTTATAAATTTTGTTTGGCTTCATTATTGGATCAATCTTCATCCAAAACAGACCCTATGCACTCCTAAACTTTCTCCCTAGGTTTTCGTATCAACTTAGAACAAAGTTAAAGAAAATCAAGGTGATTAGCTTGCTAAGAGGTTAGTGAACCTTACTGGATCATTGTGGATCCTTTTGTGGCAGATTTGGAGAAGACTTCAAGGTAAAGTAATCTCAAGGTTGAGCTATTCTAAGTGTGTTGAGTCAAGTTTGTGCTTCTACTTCTCTTGTCTAACCTTTTCAGAGGTTGTAATCTTGTCATAGAGGCTAGAACTTGTTAGCTTTGAAGAAGTTGTTATGTTGTTGATGTTGTGCCCTGTTGGAGCTATCTTGATTTTGGAAATAACCTTGAATTGTATGGAATAAAGTCAATGTGTTGATTTGAATTAATGTATGTGTGTGTTACTTCATGGGAAATATTACACAAATATAGGTGTGGAAGTACGAATTGTATGGAAGGCCAAGGGATTTGAATTAAGTTTGTGTGTTTTGGAAATTTATTTCGGGAATTGTGAAACAAGAATTATAATTTATTGGGCCAAAAAAAAAAAAAAAGGAGAAAATTGAGGCCCAATTCTTGGAAGTGGCCGGCCAAGGTATGGCCAAGCCCATGAAATTGTGGCCAATTTTTCCATGTGCAAAATTATAAAAAGGGATAAGAGCCTTAGAAGATTCAAGAAATTGAAAGAAAAACCAAGAGAAAAAAAAAAAGAAAGCTCACGGCTCCAAGGAAAGAAGAGAAAAAAAAAAAGAGAAAAAAATTTCCTAGCCTTCAACTTTGATCCAAAAATCTCTTCCTTCTCGAATTCTTAACAAGTTTAAAGCGCTCTTCGACATGGTATAAGTAGTTAAGCGAGAGAACTCCGTTTGCGGGAAGTGGAAATTTGTAGAAAAAGGTGAGATTTCTATCCTTTTATGTTATGGAAGGTGTGTGCATGATATAATGATTAGAATTGTATGAGAATCATGAAAGTATGGCGTGTGTGTGCATGGCATATGTGTGTGTGGAAGATGGAAGTGGCCGTGAGCCATAGGGTATAGAGAAGTGATGAATTTGATTTTATTTAGTATGTTAAGTGTGTTGTTGTGGCTTTTGTGATGTAAAGAAAGGTTAATGAATTGAGTTAGCATGAAAGTTGGTTGTATATTGTTGTGAGAAATTATATGATTTCTATATGGTTTTTATATAATTGTGGAAGAATTGGATGGAATGTGGAATTGGTGGAATTCATGAATAATGTATGGAATGTTATTGGTATATGTTTGAATAATATTGAAGTAGTTGATGAATATGGAAAATGTTGATATTAATTTGATTATGCGAAGTTTGGAGGAAAATTATTGAACTATGTAGTAAGGGGACTTTTTGTGCCATAATATAGTTATGATGGTTGTTGATGATTGTTGGGTTGTTGTTGTTATTTTGAGCCGAGATGATCCTCGGGGATGTTAGATTTATAGGGAGATGCTCCAAAATTTCGGTAGTCAAGTGTGAACTCATTATTGAAATGCTAACTCTCATGAATAGTAACTGGTAAAGGTGACCATTTGCAGATTCTGGACGAAACGGGAATTGAGCTCAAGCAAGAATAGGGCACCCGTGAGGTATGTAAAGCTATTCCTTCCCTCCTTTTGGCATGTCCTAGGTATACTAGGCTTGAATTTAAGCCTCGGGGGTTATTCTGTTCGTCGAAATCCAATTCTGAAATGGAGCACTATTCATTCAGTGCAATTGAACTAGTATCCTCCTAACTTGTTGGAAAAATGCTCAAGCGTCCGTAACTTGCCGGAATGTAATCGAATTGCCTTGAATCTTCCATGAATGACTCTATTAAGTGATATTTTCTAAAGCTTCCTTAAAACCACTCCGAAGGGGGGTGTGATATATTATTTCCTAAGGCTTTTCCAAAACCACTCCGAAGGGGGTGTGTACAAAACCATTCCGAAGGGAGTGTGATATTTTATAAGACTTTTCAAAAAAACCACTCCGAAGGGGGTGCGATATTTTATTATTATTATTACTGTTCGTTATTATTATGCCGGAAGCGGCAATGCCCGAAGGGGCCATCGTTATTATTATGCCGGAAGCGGCAATGCCCGAAGGGGCCATCTTTATTATTATGCCGGAAGCGGCAATGCCCGAAGGGGCTATCTTCATTATTATGCCGGAAGCGGCGATGCCCGAAGGGGCCATTATCGATATCGAGCCGGAAGCGGCTGCCCGATGGGGCTATTATTATTATTATTATTATTGTTGTTGTTATTGTTATTATTATTTTGCCGGAAGCGG
Source organism: Lycium ferocissimum (assembly GCF_029784015.1). NCBI lineage: Eukaryota > Viridiplantae > Streptophyta > Magnoliopsida > Solanales > Solanaceae > Lycium > Lycium ferocissimum. The sequence goes on along the minus strand of NC_081342.1, from coordinate 39,488,678 downwards.
CGCGTGTGATGTACTGTGTCACTTATTCTGGATTTGTTAATTGGATTGCAATTATTTACTTAAGGCTTGCTTGCGACTCGTACATCTACTTATGTCTTCTCTTAAGCGAAGGTTGCGGGTATTGGGTTGTATGTGATTTCTTCCCTCTTAAATTGCGCGGTGGTTATTATCTATTTATTTTCGCTTTACATATTCGGTACATATTCCGTACGACCCCCTTTCTTCGGGGGCACGCGTTTCATGCCCGCGAGTTCGGGGACGCGACCGGGGGACCCGGCTTAGAGGGAGATAGCATCGAGTTAGACAGCTCCATTTGCTCCGGACTGTCCCCGTTTTGGTATAGCTTTATATATTGTACGGGTTATACTCTATAGAAGTACACGAACGGCGTGGGAGTCATGGTTCTTGTTTGGCCTTGTCGGCCGTTATTTTGTTGTACGAAATGGCGAGGCCTTTGGCTCGCCTTGTGTTATGTCGTATGTATCTATATATCATGTTTTGAGATACCTCGAGCACGTGTCGATTTTGGTATTTCATTTACAACTTTCAATTCTTGTTTTAAAAAAAAAAAAAAAAAAAAATAAATTTGAGTTGACGTCTAAGGGTTCGCTCGACTCTGACGAGGGTCGGGTGCCCGTCACACCCTGACGAAGGTTGGGGTGTGACAAAGTGGTATCAGAGCCGGTCAGTCCTCGGTATGTTCGCAGACTGTGTCTAGTAGAGTCTTGTTTATCGGTGTGTTGTGCACCACATCTATAAACAGAAGCTACGAGACATTAATAGGGTGTCATTCTTTCTTTCATGGTGTAGATCGTGCGTATAGAGCGGTGTTGTACATAAAGTCCCTAATTTAATGATCTTGTGTGCTTTCGCAATGCCGCCTAAGAAGGGGTAAGCGACGGCAGCCCGGAAGGGCAAAGCGCTTGGGGATGAGGTAGCTAGCCAAGCCCCCGGTGTCTACTAGAGCTCGGACATACGGCGGGATACGCATCCGGCCCGGAGTCCTCCTACCTCCCCATCGCCAGAGGAGCTGAGAGAGGCACCTGATCCAGCCCCAGCTCCAGCTCCAGCACCAAAGATCGAATCTCCGGTTTCTCAATCAGATGCCCAGCGTCAGGAGATTAGAGAAATGAAAGACGCCATACGTTTGTTGACTCAGATGCTTGCTACTCAGGCTGGACAGCAGAGTAGGAGTTACGAGTATCCCGATAGGGGCTGCTAGTGCCAGAGCGCGGGATTTTCTTACATTAAGTCCCCCGGAGTTTAAGGGCACGGACCCAAATGCTGATCCCCAGGAGTTCATAGATGGCATGCAGCGTACTTTAGACATAATGAGGGCGTCAGCTACGGAGTACGTGGAGCTAGCCTCTTATAGGCTACGGGGCATAGCAATTAATCGGTTTCGATCTGGGAAGTTATCCGAGAGGGAGGGATGCCCCTCCGCCGACGTGGCGAGAATTTTCGGATGCCTTCTTGCGCCATCATATGCCACCCGAGTTGAGGCGGGCAAGAGTTGACCGGTTTCTTCACTTGCGAGCGGGTAGCATGTCTGTTAGAGAGTATAGTGTAGAGTTTAATTCCTTGGCGAGATATGCCCCTTCTCTGGTGCAGGATATGGAGGATAGGATCCATCACTACGTGAGAGGATTAGAGCCGGAGTTACAGGAGGCTTGTATGGCAGTTGCCATGCAGCGCCCGTGTATGGATATAGCTCGTGTTCAAGCTTATGCCCGGGGGTCGAAGATCGGAAGCGTCGGCGGGAGGCCGCCTCGGAGCGGGGGTAGCGGTCGCCCAAGAGGGCCAGGTTGGAGGGCCAAAATAAAGGTTCTACCAGAGAGAGCAGACCCCAGTCTAGCGCGTCTTCGCAGTTTCGAGGGTCACAGCGGGGTAGAGAGGCATTCCCTCGGCAAGGACAGAGTTCTTCCTATGCGCCAGGTCCCCAGCAGCAGGCATGGTCGGGGCAAGAGGCGATGGCCCCTCCTCGATGTGCGACTTGTGGGAGACGCCATGTGGGACGATGCCGACGGGGCGTGTGTTATACTTGTGGTGATCCGACGCACTATGCTAGAGAGTGTCCACAGGGAGTGGGCCATACTGCTCCTGGAAATTCGGTAGCCGCGTCGTCACCTTCGATAAGAGCCCCCGAGACAGGACCTCAGACTTCTTCTGGTCGTGGTAGGGGCGGAGGTAGAGCACCTAGTTCCAGTGCAGGACCCCCACATCGTATCTATGCACTAGGCGGGAGATCAGGCCCCGAGGCACCACAGGATGCACCACCAGGTAATCTAAATTCCGCAGTCGATTGTTTTAATCGATGAATGATTTATACGTATTGTCTACTTAAAGAACCTTCCCCCAAAGTACTTGTGAGACCTATAAGGCTAATTTAACATTCGAGGACGAATGTTCTAAAGGGGGGGAGGATGTTACATCCGGCATTTTCGCGTATTTGAAAATTTGGAAATAACCTTGAATTGTATGGAATAAAGTCAAGTGTTGATTTGAATTAATGTATGTGTGTGTTACTCATGGGAAATATTGGTGGGGAAGTACGGTGGAAGGCCAAGGGCAAGTTTGGAATTTTGGAAATTTATTTCGGGAATTGTGAAACAAGAATTATAATTTATTGGGCCAAAAAAAAAAAAAAGGAGAAAATTGAGGCCCAATTCTTGGAAGTGGCCGGCCAAGGTATGGCCAAGCCCATGAAATTGTGGCCAATTTTTCCATGTGCAAAATTATAAAAAGGGATAAGAGCCTTAGAAGATTCAAGAAATTGAAAGAAAAACCAAGAGAAAAAAAAAAGAAAGCTCACGGCTCCAAGGAAAGAAGAGAAAAAAAAAAAGAAGAGAAAAATTTCCTAGCCTTCAACTTTGATCCAAAAATCTCTTCCTTCTCGAATTCTTAACAAGTTTAAAGCGCTCTTCGACATGGTATAAGTAGTTAAGCGAGAGAACTCCGTTTGCGGGAAGTGGAAATTTGTAGAAAAAGGTGAGATTTCTATCCTTTTATGTTATGGAAGGTGTGTGCATGATATAATGATTAGAATTGTATGAGAATCATGAAAGTATGGCGTGTGTGTGCATGGCATATGTGTGTGTGGAAGATGGAAGTGGCCGTGAGCCATAGGGTATAGAGAAGTGATGAATTTGATTTTATTTAGTATGTTAAGTGTGTTGTTGTGGCTTTTGTGATGTAAAGAAAGGTTAATGAATTGAGTTAGCATGAAAGTTGGTTGTATATTGTTGTGAGAAATTATATGATTTCTATATGGTTTTTATATAATTGTGGAAGAATTGGATGGAATGTGGAATTGGTGGAATTCATGAATAATGTATGGAATGTTATTGGTATATGTTTGAATAATATTGAAGTAGTTGATGAATATGGAAAATGTTGATATTAATTTGATTATGCGAAGTTTGGAGGAAAATTATTGAACTATGTAGTAAGGGGACTTTTTGTGCCATAATATAGTTATGATGGTTGTTGATTGTTGGTTGTTGTTGTTGATATTTTGAGCCGAGATGATCCTCGGGGATGTTAGATTTATAGGGGAGATGCTGCCAAAATTTCGGTAGTCAAGTGTGAACTCATTATTGAAATGCTAACTCTCATGAATAGTAAGCTGGTAAAGGTGACCATTTGCAGATTCGGACGAAACGGGAATTGAGCTCAAGCAAGAATAGGGCACCCGTGAGGTATGTAAAGCTATTCTTTCCTCCTTTTTGGCATGTCCTAGGTATACTAGGCTTGAATTTAAGCCTCGGGGGTTATCGTTCGTCGAAATCCAATTACGAAATGGAGCACTATTCATTCAAAGGCAATTGAACTAGTATCCTCCTAACTTGTTGGAAAAATGCTCAAGCGTCCGTAACTTGCCGGAATGTAATCGAATTGCCTTGAATCTTCCATGAATGACTCTATAAGTGATATTTTCTAAAGCTTTTAAAACCACTCCGAAGGGGTGTGATATATTATTTCCTAAGGCTTTTCCAAAACCACTCCGAAGGGGTGTGTACAAAACCATTCCGAAGGGAGTGTGATATTTTATAAGACTTTTCAAAAAACCACTCCGAAGGGGTGCGATATTTTATTATTATTATTCTTATTCCCGAAGGGGCCATCGTTATTATTATGCCGGAAGCGGCAATGCCCGAAGGGGCCATCGTTATTATTATGCCGGAAGCGGCAATGCCCGAAGGGGCCATCTTTATTATTATGCCGGAAGCGGCAATGCCCGAAGGGGCTATCTTCATTATTATGCCGGAAGCGGCAATGCCCGAAGGGGCCATTATCGATATCGAGCCGGAAGCGGCTGCCCGATGGGGCTATTATTATTATTATTATTATTGTTATTGTTATTGTTATTATTATTTTGCCGGAAGCGGCGCGTGTGATGTACTGTGTCACTTATTCTGGATTTGTTAATTGGATTGCAATTATTTACTTGAGGCTTGCGACTGCGTATCTACTTATGTCTTCTCTTAAGCGAAGGTTGCGGTATTGGGTTGTATGTGATTTCTTCCCTCTTAAATTGCGCGGTGGTTATTATCTATTTATTTTCGCTTTACATATTCGGTACATATTCCGTACCGACCCCCTTTCTTCGGGGGCTGCGTTTCATGCCCGCGGGTTCGGGGGACGCGACCGGGGGACCCGGCAGAGGGAGATAGCAGGGAGTTAGACGACTCCATTTGCTCGGAGGCTTGTCCCCGTTTTGGTATAGCTTTATATATTGTACGAGTGTTATACTCTTTAGAAGTCTGCGAACAGCGTGGGAGTCATGGTTCTTTGTTTGGCCTTGTCGGCCGTTATTTTGTTGTACGAAATGGCGAGAGGCCTTTTGGCTCGCCTTGTGTTATGTCGTATGTATCTATATATCATGTTTTGAGATACCTCGAGCCACGTGTCGATTTTGGTATTTCATTTACAACTTTCAATTCTTGTTTTAAAAAAAAAAAAAAATAAAAAAAAAAAAAAAATTGAGTTGACGTCTAAGGGTTCGCTCGACTCTGACGAGGGTCGGGTGCCCGTCACACCCTGACGAAGGTTGGGGTGTGACAACTCTTAACTTACCACTGAGCTACAATATTTCGTCATGTTTATCCTTGTGTATATTTGGACTATTTGGGTACTCTCATATGATCACCACCGAGTTATTTTGTGGGTTGGCCTACTTCCGTATGATTGTGTTTACCATCCGAGCTACGGCTCATGTATATGATCTTTTGTGCTATTGTGTATTTACCAGGGTTATTTTGGTTAGTCCATAAAACAAAGGTTACAAATTTTTCTCGAAATTATCTAAATTTGAAATATAGCCTCGGTTATATATTTGATCGCGTTCGTTATGTTTTGAGATAGTGTTGATGGATACGTTTGGGTGCCCCGTCGGGGGTACAATGGGATCGCCATATTTTTTTTGATATATACTTAACATATGCGAATGTTCCAAAAGGGGGAAGAATGTTACACCTTAGAAAATTCCCCTTACCGTACAGAGGAATGAACGAGACTCGGAAAGACATGACATATACGAGGTTTAGACAAGTAAGAAATAGTACGTGATGGTCTTAATTAAGATTCTCAAAGGCATTAAACTTGAAGAACGAAAGTTGTTAAGAGAAGTGAGTCGTAAGTTAGTATGTCGGATGAGAATTATGAGTATTGAGTGAATGGCGTATAAATGATGCCCCAAGAAAAGTTATAACATCCCTTAGAATGGTATTGAAGTGTTGAACAAGTGTTAAGAAGGTTCCATAAGGATCGGAGATCAAACGAGTCGACGAAACGAACCTCGGAAAACTGGGCAAACATACGGCCAAACATACTGGCCGTATATAATCTACGCGGCCGTATGTTCGGCCGTAGGTTTAGCCCGATTACCATGATCCACTAGACCAAATATACGGTCCAACATACGGTCGGTAGATTTTATACGAACCGTATGTTGGTCCGTATCTTTCTAGTCGGGATCGAACTCAATTTTAATAAGAGGGTCCTTTTTCATTTCATTTTCATTCCAACTCCCACTCCTCCACACCTCAAACCCTCTCTAGAATATTCCATACCTTTCATCCATGAGGAAATAAGAGAAACCAAGGATCAACATCAAGATTTGATGAGAATCAAGCTTAAGGAACTCCATTAAAGCTACCAAAGTCAAGGAATTCCAAGAGAGAAGAAATAGGGTTTTGTGCTAGAGGGTGTATTATCATTCAAGGTTTATTCCTCTACCATTCAAGGTAAGTTTCATGAACTCTTAGATGTTGATTGAAGTATTATTAAGATGAAACACTTAGATTATGAAAGAGTATGAAAAATGGGTCATAAATGGGTAGATTATGCCATTGTTGAATAGTAGTTGAGGAGAATCATGAAAATGGTTATGTTGAGATTGTGAATGTGATATGAATGATATTTAGAGCATGGAATAAGTATTATAAGTGAACAAATGTGACAATGAACCGTAGTCATGAATATGGAGAATTTAGGTGAAATTACGAAATGCGAATCATAGGAATGAATGACGATTGTTGTTAGCGATATTGTGATGGTTGTTATGGGTGTTGGAAGTTGATATGGAATATGGCGGAACGTAGTATAAACAAAGGAAACGCTGCCCAATTTTCTTTAGCCTTAAGAGGCATGGTTTCATAATTGTCTAGCTAACGACGATACGAACTCTCTTGAAGGTAAAGACGAGGACATCAAAGGAGGACGAGCAAGCCATAAAGTAGTTAACGACAAAAGGTATGTGAGGCATTACCCTTCCTTCCAAGGCATGAATCTTAAATATAATTTCCCTCTTCCTTCACGGATCTTTTATGTTCCTAGATATGAAATGTCTACGTCCATGAGTAACGAGGCTGATAAGAAATACGTTATGAATGCAATAAAGACTCTAGAGACCACGATATAATGTTCTTATGAGTTCAATGATGAGGATCACGATACATTGGCATTTCTTCTTATATGTACTCGCCTTAAATCATAAAATTCCTCCAAGGTGAGATATGACTCTTATGCTATTCCATAACATGACCGGGGGTTTACGACCTTACGTCACCCCGACATAAACCTAGCCTCTCTCAAGCTTAATGTATGTACATGTGTATGTAACTAAGAATGTTAAACTATAGTAAAATCGTGATAAGCCACGATATATCTATGAATTGAATGTTAATGGTGACAAGTGTACGAAATGCATGGTATGTGTGATAATATGATTCCACCGCGCCTAATTGGCCGGACATGTCACCGCTACGGCGGGCTGCGGTTCCACCGCACCGAGAAAAGGGCGGACATGTCACCACTAGTGGGCTGCGCAGGATGGTTACCCGGACGCGGGTAACGACATAATGACGTATGATTGATGTAACGATGCTTGCATGCTATGATAATGTATGTGATGTATTTATGTATGATGAACGTACGCGAAACTGGTTCATATGTAAAGATGGTACGGTGTTATGCCCTCATCTCATGATTTACGATTTCCGTGTTATGTTTGTTTCATTTCTTCCTTACATACTCGGTACAATGTTCGTGCGACGTCCCTTTTCCTTGGACGCGTGTTCATGCCCACGGTAGGCAAGGAGACGGTGCTTTGATCCCTAGGAGTCGGTGGCTGATTTGTGAGCACTCCATCGTCCGGAGGTGCTTTGATTATTCTTTTGGTACATATTTGTATATTCACATTTTGGGCACGACGGGGTCTGTCCGTCTATATGTCTAGTATTCCATTAGAGGCTCGTAGTCACGTATGTGTGGGTAGTATGGCCCCATGGTCTCCATGTATATGTATGTGTATTTGTATATATATTATTTTGATAGCCGAAGGGCTTATGTTTATAAAAGTTAACGTATCTCAGAAAATGACAGTCTTATATGATTACGAGTATATAGTATGAATGATAGCAAATAAGCGGTAATATGAGCGGTGTTCGGTGGTCAGCTCCGGATACCCGTCGCGGCCCGTAGCTCGGGTCGTGACAAGATGCTGCCGAAATTTCGGCAGATCATAAGTGAATTTATTTGAAAAATCAAGACAAGTGTGCTTAGTAATGAATCTAATGGTTGCATCAATTTTCTTGAATGTAGACTAACAAGTCTGGACAAGCGTATCTAGTAAGGCGCGGCACACGTATGTGAGGCTCGTCTCTTTTCTTCAAAAGGCATGACCCCCATGTTATAATGTCTTAAATATTTTTATATCTTCCTTGCTTGCAAAAAAATTAGAAGCCTATGACTCCAAGGTATAAGTCTTTTCCTAATAAGTTCATAGTTGGTTTTTTTCAAATGTCCATACATTTCAAAAACCAAGTTTTAGGAGGTTGAGAGTTTTTATGACTAAAATGACGAATATGATTTTATAATGACAACGATGATGACAAATATGAGAAAACGTCTATGACGAATATGTCGAGGATACGTTCCTACCAGGGATATGACAGTATGAGAATGTTAAGTTATTTCTTGATTTCTCGGCTCTCTACTTATGGATAATGACTATTTTAAAGATCTCTAGTATATGAAACGATGCCTTACGATCCTATTCCATGTTTTCTCATGATGTTACTCTCCATTGTTAGTCTCGCCTTATATTAATTGTCCCTTCAAGGTGAGGCACGACGCCCATGGCTATTCCATAACATCGTCGGAGGTTACCGACCTTACGTCACTCCGATAGATACATGGCTTTCTTTGGGCTCTCCTGCATGCTTATATGATATATGTATATGACATATGTATATGTATATGGGGGATATGGGGAAAGGGAGACATGTTGCGCTATAGACGCATTGCCACGGTCAGCTGGCGTAAGTCCATCCCGGACGCGGGACATATGTGGGCGAGCCGACGTCGTTCGGCGCTATGACATGTTCTATTTTCACATGTATACGGAAAAGAAATGTTTTCAAAGGAAAGAATAAGCATGCATGGCATATCTAGGCGGCATTCACATGTACAGGTTACTCTTCTTCCTCATGATATGTTCTATGCTTTTATATTGATATTATTCATATGTATACTCCTTACTACATTTTTTGTTCATGCCTTACATACTCAGTACATTACTCGTACTGACGCCCCTTTTGTGGGCGCTTGCGTTTCATGCGCGCGGTACACCGACGAGTAGAAGCCATTACGAGAAGACGTTCCCGGCGGAGTTAGTAGACTCCATTTGTTCTCGAGTCTGTCGAGTCGAGTATGTGTCTTTGTGCGCTTTGTTCAAAGCTAGAGACTTTGCGGACGGAGTCGTGGGTCTAGAGTGTCAATTTTGAAAACGGCCCCACTAGCCGATATGTTTTTATTATACATTATGTTATAGAGTCCTTATGCTTACAGACTGTGTTTAATTTGAGAAACGACAAAAAGATTTTAAAAATTTTACTATGTATTTTACTTTCATTTGATTTAAGAATCCAAAGAGAATATGTGAGTAATAAGAGTCCGCGGGTTCACTCGGCTCCGAATATGGGGTCGGGTGCCCATCACACCCTAGTAAGATCGGGGTGTGACAAAGTGGTATCAAAGCAGGTCTGTCCTAAGGGTTGTCTGCAAAGTCGTGTCCGATGAGAGTCACCGTTTTGGGTGTGAAGCCGGCCACATTTATAAACAGGAGGTTGCGGGGCATCTAGGAATTGTTGACCTTCTTTCTGTCCTGTGATCGTGTGATAGAGCCAAGTCATAAGAAATAAGATTTTCCTATATAAGCCAGACGTACGATGGAAGAAAGTGAGTGACGCTATGGAAGGCCATAGAGGTAAGTCCTAACGTAATTGTTCTGTCGCTTGAAATTGGAAGCACTGGATGACTGGAATGTGTCATAAGGCCGTATGTTCTGCGAGGTGTTATCGATATTTGCGACGCACAGATTTTGAATAGTAGGCATGGTAAAGGAGGTCCTACCAGAATGGGTACGTCTAAGGAAGAAGTGCGGAAAGGAAATACGATAAACCGACAATAAGCAAGATGCGACGTTTCGACGTTATGGATTTGGCATGGCGATGAAGATGCGATCACTACCATCGGGAATGCGGAGATCCGGGACAGGAAGTAGTCACACACACAGGTGGAAGGTGAACATTCGGAACTGAAAAGGGTAAAACAGTAATTGTAAAAGAAGGACGTGTTACGAAAATGTCCCGGAATCGGTAAGGCTTTCAATTGCTCCAGATCAGGTAATAAAGGTCATGGGAGGGAGAGGACGCGGGATGCCCGGACGCCGGACATATGTGGGCGAGCCGACGTCGTTCGGCGCTATGACATGTTCTATTTTCACATGTATACGGAAAAGAAATGTTTTCAAAGGAAAGAATAAGCATGCATGGCATACGCCTAGGCGCATTCACGTATGTACAAAGTTACTCTTCTTCCTCATGATATGTTCTATGCTTTTATATGGATATTATTCACATGTATACTCCTTACTACATTTTTTGTTCATGCCTTACATACGCAGTACATTGCTCGTACTAACGCCCCTTTTTGTGGGCGCTGCGTTTCATGCCGTGCAGGTACACCAGACGAGTAGAAGCCATTACAGAAGACGTTCCAGCGGAGTTAGTAGACTCCATTTGTTAAAGTCTGTCGAGTCGAGTATGTGTCTTTGTGCGGTTGTTCAAAGCTAGAGACTTTGCAGACGGAGTCGTGGGTCTAGAGTGTCAGTTTTGAAAACGGCCCCACTAGCCGATATGTTTTTATTATACATTATGTTATAGAGTCTTTATGCTTACAGACTGTGTTTAATTTGAGAAACGACAAAAAGATTTTAAAAATTTTACTATGTATTTTACTTTCATTTGATTTAAGAATCCAAAGAGAATATGTGAGTAATAAGAGTCCGCGGGTTCGCTCGGCTCTGAATATGGGGTTGGGTGCCCATCACACCCTAGTAAGATCGGGGTGTGACAGTGCCCATCATGCCCTATCAAATTAGGGTGTGACATTAAGGCAGGATTGACTTCGGCTCCGATTTTGACTCTACCTTCTGGGTCTGGCAGATATGTGGTGTATTGTGATGCTTCTAGAATTGGTTTGGGTTGCGTGTTAATGCAGAATGGCAAGGTGATTGCTTATGCTTCACGACAGTTGAAAAAGCATGAGAAGAATTACCTGACTCATGACTTGGAGTTGGCTACTGTCACACCCTAATTTCCGATAGGGCATGATGGGCACCCGACCCTTACCTAGGGCCGAGCGAACCCGCTGACTTTCGTAATACTCATAATTATACTGGGCCCGCAAAACATGACATAAGCACATGATGAAAATTTTTCGTAAAAACAAACATGCCTTTCATATTTATCAAATCAAATGAAACTAGTACCATAAGAAATCTGCCAACATATGAAGTTCGTAACATAATGCAATATGATACATCGGCTTACATAGCGGCTTACATAACTGATATGTCATACACTCGACTCTGTCTGCAAAGTCTCTAACATAACTCCAGATATCATAACATAAGCACTCTGACTCGGCAACACTCCGGAAAGAAATGGAGCTCGCCAATCCAGCTGGAACATCTTCTGCTAACATCATCTACTCATCTGTACGTACCTGCGCGGCATGAAACGGAGCCCCCGAAGAAAGGGGGTCAGTACGGAATATGTACTGAGCATGTAAAGCATGAAATACATTAAACAAAATCATAACTGGAGTAGGGATTACGGAAACAGGTATAAGATCCGAAAATCCGTAAGACTTGCCTTTGAATCATATATCATGCATGTCAATATCGTATCATCATATATACATACCGTACCCGGCCCTCCAGTGAGGGACTCGGTGAATGAGATCATATAATCATCATGCATAGCCATCATATAATCGTATATATATATACCGTACCCGGCCCTCTAGAGAGGGACTCGGTAAGTAAAATCATCATGCCATCATATCATCATATCATCATGTCATCATATGTACATATATATATATATACCGTACCCGGCCCTCTAGTGAGGTGTGACACCTCGAAATTTTTTCGTACTTGAGTGACGAGTAGAACGATGAAGAGCTTGAGTATATGATGTGTTGTTAAGTTAGGAATGGCCAATCATGAATTTTTGTGGAAATAATAAAGTTGCGAAGATTTCCCGGCCCGGTGGTCGTATAGTGCACAATACGGCCCGTAAAGTGATTTACGGACCGTATAGTGCGATCGTCCTCCAAGCAGTCAAAAATCTCAACTTTCTGTTTTTCTTAAGCTTAAATACGTGCATGGAGGACGGACCGTAAACTAGTATACGGTCCGTAAACCGTGGTTTACGACCACTGTACAGCCGACGACTGTTCATTAAAAATCAGCTTTTGTGATTAATATAAGGGACCCTTTTTCATTCTCATTTCATTTCCATACTTCACCTCCATACTTCAAGAAATCTCTAGAGAGTTCCAAACATTTCATCCATGAGAAATCCATAGAAACCAAGGATCAACAACAAGAAATCAAGAGGGTCAAGTGAAGGAAACCCATTAAAAGTCATCCGCATCAAGAAATCCCAAGAGAGATAAACTAGGGTTTTGGTGCTAAGGGTGAATCACAACTCCAAGCTTGTTCTTCTATTATTTAAGGTAAGTTTCATGACCTTTACATGCTATTTGAAGTATTTATAAGTCGCGACTCATGAATTGTAGAAGTGCATAACAAATGGGTCATCAATGGATGAATAATGTCATTATTGGTTAGTAGTTGGCTCGAGTCATGGAAACGAATATGTTGATGATATAAATGTGTTATAAATGACCTATAGAACATGAAATGAGTGTTGGATATGAAAGAATACGACGATGGATTTTTAGTCATGATTATGGGAAATTGAGGTGAATTATGAAATGCGAATCATATAAATGAATGATGATTGTTGTTAATCATATTGTGATGATTATTATGAATGTTGGGAGTTGATATGGAATATGGAGGAAAGTAGTATAAACCAAGGAAGCGCTGCCCAAATTTCTATAGCTTTAGTAAGTATGTTTTTACGATGACATAGCTAATGTCGATATGAATTCCATTGAAGGTATAGACAAGCGCATTAAGGAGAACGAACAAGCGATAGAGTAGCTAAGCGACAAAGGTATGTGAGGCTAATCCCTTTCCTTCTAAGGCATGAGTCCTATGGCATGAATTTCCTCTTTTACTATGAATGTTCCATCTCCAAGAAAGTTAAGAGTCCTCTCTCATGAATAGCTATACGAGATAAGGAATATAAGATGAATACGAAAATGATGATAGCAAGCTAAAGTGTAGAAATGCTATAGTCTATGATATGATGCCTCTAAGAAGCTAATGATGACATTTATGTAATTTAATGATATTGATCATTGTGCACACTCACCTTATGCTTGTTCCTTCAAGGTGAGGCAGAATACGTAAGAGTGCTCATAATGACATCGGGGGTCCACGACCTTACGTCACCCCGATAAAGTATGAATAGCTAAGAGTCCTTATGCATGTATTGTGATAAGTATATGATGTCAAGCGTACCATGATGAGTTATGATAAGCATACTATGATAAGCATGTTATGATAAGCATGATGTAATGAGTATATGATGATATCACACCGCGCCTATATGGTCGGGCAGTCACCGCCAAGGCGGGCAGCTATACACACCATGGCCAAATGGCATGGGCAGACACCACTAGATGGGCGGCATGAGATAATATCCTGGACACGGGATGCACCCGGACGCAGCTATTGATGATGCTAATGATATTGATTATTACACCGCACCTATATGGTCGGGCAGTTATTACGATTATGTATATATGATATGATGATGAGTACGAAAGTAAGTCGATATGATCATCCTTATGATTCGATCGATTCCATGATTGCTCCTTGTTTTATGCCTCCTCGGTTTATTGATGCTTCATTATTGTTTATGCTTCACATACTCGGTACAATATTCGTGCGACGTCCTTTCTTCGGACGCCGTGTTCATGCCCACGGAGACGGGAGGTGGCCCGGTCATAGGAGCTAGCGATTGATTTGAGAGCACTCCATATTCCGGAAGTGCCACAGATTTCTCTTTTGGTATATATATATCTGTATATTCATGTTTTTGGGCATGACGGGGTCCTGTCCCATCCAGATGGCTAGTATTCCAGTAGAGGCTCGTAGATACGCGGTGTGGGTAGTCTGGTCCCATGGCTTTTATGTATATGCATGTATATATTATTTTGGATAGCCGAAGGGCTTATGTTTATAAAAGCAAATGTATTTCGTAAAATTCCAGTTTTACATGATTATGAGCATATATTATGAATAATAGCAGATAAGCAGGTAAGTGAGTGGTGTTCGGTGGTTAGCCCCGGATACCCGTCGCGGCCCGTAGCTCGGGTCGTGACATGATGGACTCGGTGAATAGCGTACCCGGCCCTTTCAGGACTCGGTGGATAGAATCATCATATGCCATCCTGGACGCCATCGCCATATCATCATATCATCATATATATATACCGTACCCGGCCCTCTAGTGAGGGACTCGGTGAATAATGCAGTGAATCTGTGCACGAATACATACCCGGCCCGGGACTCGGTGAATAGATGCATTGAGGCATACACGAGCAGAGTAGTGAGAAACCATATGCACATAAATCATTATTACAGACTCAATGGAATGATCAAGGCGGGTTGTTATTTCGAAACGGGGAAACAATAGTCAAATCAGGTTTTCTTCCGAATATCGCTCGGGGACATATCAAACCGAACTTCAGAAATCATAGTTACGTATCGGAATCATAAGTATAAGAATCATCATTTCAGACTCAACAGATAAGCATATAATCATACTCGGGGGTCGGAAAAATAGTCATATTACGTTCTTTCAAAAAGTCGTCAGAACTATACAAAGGAAAGTCGCGGGACCCACGGACGAGCGTCAACCCAATCCGGGCCCGCCTATGGAAGTTAAAGTCATTACTCATCATGAAATCATTTGAGAAGATATCAAAGCGATCCGAGCCTTTTCTTGAAAGTTACGGTTGTTCGTACTTTCGAAATCGTTTAGGAACAAAACTCTTTTGAAAACAAAACTTTTATGCAACTTCTGAAGTTTAGTCATACAAAAGACATAAGGACCATAATTCGCCTACATTAAGCATACGAATATCAAGAAACAAATAAGAATCGTTTACGAGCTTATCAAAGCAATCCGGTTCTGTCTATGAAAGTTACGGACATTTTTAGACATAAGATCCTTTCGGAACAAACCGATTACACAGCATCTCAAATCCAATCATATCAAAGACATACGGACCATGGTTTGACCATATTATGGATGCCAACATCAAAAAGCAAATAAGAATCGTAAACATGCTCGGACTTTACGAATAGAATTACCCCCGAAGCTCATTGTCACACCCCGATCTCACTAGGGTGTGATGGGCACCCGACCCCGTAACCGGAGCCGAGCGAACCCACTGACTCTTACTACGTACTAAATTTTTTTTTTTTTTTTGAATCTCTAAGTCAATTATACATAATAGGATTGCTGAAAAATTCCTTTGCTGCTTTGAAATCATAACTTCTAACTTTTGAAAATAAGGACGCTAAGGGAGCATTTATAAAATCGCAACGTATGATTCATGCCATAGAAGGAAAAGGGACGAGCCTTAACATACTCGCGCGCGCCTTACTAGCTACGCTTGTTCGTCCAACTTGTTAGTCTACATTCAAGAAGATCGACACTATCGTTAGGTTCATTATCATATGCCTCTCTTAATCCTTCAAATACATTTACTTGTTATCTCTTGTGAAATTTCGGCGGATCTCTCTGTAAATACACCATCCCCGAGAATCTAACTCGCCAATTTTTAATCAACAACAATCCGGGAATTCAACCCGGCCAAATTATCAACAACAACACCAACAATCATGCCAATAATATCAACATCACAACACTTTTATTCATAACAATATGTTCCATAAACATCCCACACGATGTTTTTCAACATACAACAACAACATGCACTTCCTTTCGTCCCAATCGAGGAGTATAATCTCGCCAACAAACTAACAATATTATATACCATCTTTACATATATAAATCAGTCCATACACATGGCCACAACATGTTCAAACAGCCCATAAACACAATCGCTTCAACACAACACTTTATGACCCTTCTCCATAACTATTTTCGTTTTTAAAGCTTGCTAGACAGCTTAAAATAAACTCAACACAAGATATGGGATGAATAAAATACCTTATACTTGAAGAAACTCAGCCACATAAATTTTCTCCAACGCCACACTTGAGTAGAAAGAAGAACAATCACCTTTCACGGACTAGTTTGGCGAAATCTTGTTAAATTCTTGATTTATCAAACTATAATATTTGGGAGAAGTTTGAGAGAATTCTAGAAATTTTAGAATGCTAATATTGCTGAAAAAATAGGATTTATGGGGTATTTATAGCACCCCTAAGTCGGGTTTCACCGACCTCCCCATGTGGGGCCCGCGGTTTCTCTTTATTATTTTTTGGCAGCTTAAGGTCTCTCTCTTAAAATGGCCATAACTTTTGATTCCGACATCGTGTCAGGGTCCACAACCTACCGTTGGAAAGCTAATTCAATTATCTACAACTTTTATTTCTGGGGGTTTTCCCAAATTCCAAACGTATAATGCCGTGTTTGCCCTTAAAGTCAGGTTATCCGGAAACGTTTTCTTAAATCGTCCTTTTGGAGGGCTTACACTCATTTTTGGCTTATGGGTCCTTCTTAAGACTTGCTCAACTTCACATGTAATACCCATATATCACTTTATATGTCTTTTATAACGTCCCGATGGGCGGCGCCGCCACCTTGGCTTATGGTTACAAGGGCTATCCTCGAGTGATCACGTTAACCGGTTTACTTCCTACGCTCTCCAAATTCCATATATATATACATTCTCATACTCGATAATATAATCTTTATCCCTGATCCTTGTGTGAAATTCCCGTTTTGCCCCTGTCCTTCCGCATTATTTCCGTGAACCATTTTGCGAATTCCTCTTTTTACCCTTAACTTTTCCCGATATTTCCATACTACTCATATTCCTAACCAACTTGTACATTAAAATAATTTTGGGAGATGGTCATTCCCTTATCTTTGCCACGACTACCTTGAAATATCCGAACGTATAAAATACGGGATATAACACTCATAACATATCATAGCTTACTTACACTAAGACATGCCAAAAGAAAAGAGGGACAAGATTTACATACCTCATTTGCTTTCTAGGCTAATCCAAACTCAAGTCTAGAGCGCTCAAAATCTACAATAAGGTCATTAAGTACCAAACATTAGCCATAAGCACTTAAGAATCCAATCCCACGCCATCACTTTATTTACAGAAATTTGGGCAGCATTTCCCCTATAAGTTCAACATCCCCGAGAGTTCAACTCGGCCAATATCATCAACAACAATACCAACAACCATTCCAACAACATCAATAAGTAATTTCAAACGCATTCTAACATCGGTAACTCTTTTCTACATAATTCGACGACATTCCATTAGCATTCGACTCAACCACATATAATCAAACCAATACCAATGATCTCACATGCAAGTACTAATCCAAAACCATTCAAACAAGATTCGAGGACATTTTAAACAATCCGCAAAATATTCCAAACAACCCAACCACTATACTATTCCACCCGAAACTTCCAAATGCCATAAGAACAACAATACATCTCTTTCTTCGAATTCATAAACTATATCAACAACCACATATTACAATATCATTCATATAAATGCAAGAAACCATATTACCAATATTCCAACTTCTACACTATCTCACAAACGACCACAACTTCAACTTATATCATCTAATACTTTCATTTTCATCACATAATCTACAACACAACAACCCAAACATACTAAATAAATTTAGTTCTTCACTTCTATTCAACTCTCTACACATGCACGGCCAAACCTCAACATACACGGCCAACTTCAACACCACAATTTCATGAACTTCATTCATTTCTACACTCCACAACATACACAAACCATCTATAACATATGAAAAATAAGATTGAACTTTACCTTTTTCACCCACTTCTTCACACGGCTAGGCTTGAGAATTTCAAGAACAAACACTCTACTTGCTTCAATAATCATCCCATGTTAATAAGGACCTTCCAATTGGTAGGAATGCTAGGAAAAATAATTTTTTTGGTGAAGATTTTTGGTCTTCCATTTTTTTTCTCATGGCCGAATATGGTTCCTCATTTTTCTCCAAGTTTCTTGAATTTTCTAGGGTGCTAAATGATGAAGATGACTTAATTAGTCATCTTTTGCCACTTATATAATTAACACATGTGGGCTATGGCCCACATCCCACACATGGCCACATATGGCCATTTTCATGAAATATTAAGTTTCCACAATTTCACTTCTAGCCCTTAATTTTCATGAAATGCTCAACTTTCCTTAATTCACTTTTAACCCCAAATATTCCTTATTCCAAGTTTACCCTTAACACTCCATACCAATAAAAAGATGAATATGCAACTTATGCACTTTTAACAAAATCAGAGAAAATTACAACCTTGTCCTTAACTTATCATGATTAACTCGGATTATCTCAAGGTACAAAATACGGGATATAACATCCTTCCCCCCTTTAGAACATTCGTCCTCGAATGTTCAACCAATCTCATAGGGTCTTGTAAGAACCTTAGGGGGGGTTTCTTTTATTACCGTAACGTGCAGTCTCATCTCCCTGTCTTTACTTCAGACCCTTCTATTATCCCCTTACTCAGATCTTACTCTCAACTTTCCTGTCACACGTGATGTTGCAACCTTTACACGAATATACAAAGGTGCTCAAATTAGCCCAAAGATGCCTTAGTATGGCTTCCCAAATCCTTATGTTCTGCTTTGTCTTCGCCTCTCTTACCTTACAACCGGTATCGGAATAGATCTTTGGTTCAACCACAACCATGTCCTGTTTGTTCTCAGTACTAAATCTATCTTAGTATCTTAGCTTAACCCATCTTCACATCTTTCCTTAATGCACCCAAAGTCCCATAACCATATTGTTACTACCAAATCCAAACTTTTCTCGCTAAGTACTCCCTCACTTGGTCTCATTATTCGCATACAAATACTCGTAGGTTGCATAACTATTCTTGTACAGCTCGCATAAAATATATCCAATCTTAACTATAGCCTTTCATTCTCCTAGTTCATTCTGCTTTGCATGTCTTCTCCGTACTAAAATTTCGCTCGTAGCCTATCTTGTCTTACCCTTTTTTTTTTTGTAATCATCCACTTTCCAACGTCATATTATTCACGGCCTTTACAAATGATTCCCAACACTAGCTCAATTATCATCCTAACTTCTCCCTTTTAGTACTGGCTTTTAGATCTTACTAACTTGTCTCAGCAGGGAACCTTACCTGTAGCCCAAACATCCATATCCGAGATATTATAGTGTCGATTGTCTTTATCTAACATTTGCATCTCTCGCACTCGCTTCCCCCCTTTAGGGGTGTACTTATACTATTACCCGATTATGCTCGCCCTATGTCCATATTTCCAGTCTCACTTAGGCGGCACTTTTATCCCGACATTTTGATCCTTTCGCCTTTCGTTTTCTCACTTTCTTTCTTTCCTAAATATCATCGTATTGGAACTTTCCAAGCTCACCCTATAGCGAAAACAACATCAGCTTGCCTTGTAACATTCGTGCTCTTTTATTTTCCTTCTCACTTGAACTTCGTTACTGTCCGTCCGATCAATGCCTTCCATATACTGCCACGTTGATTGCCGGAATACATATATCCGCTGACATGGCCATGTACGGGATATCACAGACACACCTATATATATATATGGTTATTAGCATCTCATTTACAAAATATTCCCACACGCCACTTAAACTCACCCTAATTCTAAAACTGTGATGCACTCTTTTTCTCTTCACCGGTCTAATCCTCCCTGTTCTACGCTACCTCTTAAGGTTTCTGCCCATTCCGCAGACTCAAATTTTCCTTAGATTACTCTAGCTTCTCATTTTCTTCTTACGTCTGAATTTGTAAGACTTTCAGAAAACTTCCCAGGGGGGTCACCCATCCTGAAATTGCTTTCTCTCCGGCACGCTTAACTTTGAAACTCTGATGAAATACGATGCTTTAATGCTAATAGGATCGCGTCCACTTCACCGTATGACCTTTATCACATAATCCGGAATAAGTCAAAGTCTTAACAGATCCCGGAATGTTCTCATTCTATCTCGTTCCTCATTTGTTCTATAGCTCGCTTTTCCGATTCACACTTGCCTTTACATTCTAGCTACATAGATTACATCATAACTTTGGCCACTTTCTCACTCAGCTTTACTTATTTCCACAACAATCTTCATTATATTCACATTGTCCCGTTCGTATTCGATCTCATAGTGTAACACTTCTTAACCTTTTACCCTTTCTGATCAACTTTATCCTTAATATCTCACAAGCTGTCTTATCAATACATTCATATACATCACAATTCTCTTCCTCTGTACTCTCGTCTTAATCTCACTATTACTTCTTTTAACTATAAGTTCATCATAATTCATCCCTGCTTATTGTTATACCCCGTACTTTGTACGTTGGAATATTCTAGGTTGGTTGCGACAAGTTATGGGCAGGACTTTTAATTTTTGATTTTGTTGATTTTTGTTTCAATGCACAAGTTGCGTATTCATCTTTTATTGGTATGGAGTATTAAGGGTAAATTTGGAATAAGAAAAATTTGGGGTTAAAAGTGAATTATGGAAAGTTGAGCATTTCATGAAAATTAAGGGCTAGAAGTGAAAATTTGAAAACTTAATATTTCATGAAAATGGCCATATGTGGCCATGTGTGGGTGTGGGGCCCTCTCCCCCTCTTGGTTGGCCAAATTTAATTAGTGCAAATTATGAGGGGGCCATGTGTGCATATTATATTTGTTGGGGCTAAGTATATATATGTCACGACCCAGCCCCGTAGGCCGTGACTAGCGCCCGATCTGGGCACCCGTACGTACCAAAAAAACCTGAAAGTAGTAGTAGCTCAAGTATCTAGAAAAATTTGGGCAGAGTTTCCTCTGTTTTTCTTACTAACCAAAATTAACCTGCACGCGTAAAAATACCAACAAGGCCATACAGAGCCAACATATCCACATACACGTATATAGGCGAGCCGGCAAGGCTGCCATAGCGGGGGAAACCTCCCGGAACATATCACATATACATATACTGTACAGGCATAGCCATAACCCACATACATGTCTACAGGCCTCTAACATACATAACGGAATCAGAAGACGGGACAGGGCCCCGCCGTACCCAAATAAGTACATGTACAGCACCGTATGACAAGAAGAGTATATACCAAAAGTACCGGCCTCGATCAAGGGGAGCGACTCCAAAACAACGGACAAATATCCTACGCCGGTGGCGTATCACGCGGTGCGTCTCGTACCGCGGGCATGTAGCGCGACCCCCCGAAGAATGCGGTCGGTCGACGGAAAATGTACCGAGTATGCAAAGCGGAAAAGTAACAAGTATAACCGTAGTCAAGAGTAAGAGTGCAGACATATAAAAGACAAAGCTATAGTCAGGGTTTGGAGTACAAAGTGGTACCTTGTCCGAGACCTCAGAAAACATAGTGCCAAAGGACAAGTAATGCATATCAGACCATGTAATATCATATGAACATATGTCGTGTCCCGGCCCTCTGATAAGGGACTCGGTAGGTGAAGTCATGCATAACAAAATCATATATTATATGTACAGACAACGTGTCCCGGCCCTTTATTAAGGGACTCGGTAATATAGAGTCAGGCATGTCAGAATCATCTATCATGTATACATAACGTGTCCCGGCCCCCATCGCGGGTCTCGTGAATAATAATCATGAGCCATCCCGGCCACCATCCCCGTATCATCATATCATAATCATAAACAGATAACGTGTCCCGAGCCCGCGAGTACGAGGGGACTCGTGAATAATGCAAAGAAGTGCGCACGAGAGCATGTCCCTGCCCGGCCTGAAAGACATATCATAGCTTGCACGAACGTAGCAATGCAAAACATATACATACAAGTCCGTACTTAATAGACAAATCAACAATAAGTCATAATTCGTACCTTTCGGTGTCATGACGATTATGTTAGAACAGACTTTGAGGACTGCTCATACGAAGCAAATATATCACAATGGCTTACGGAATATTCAAATGATCGTTCCTTAACAAATGGAACAATTCAAATGACATATCGCCGCAAAGAAATCGGACGACGATCATAGTATATATGTAGGCCCTTTTGGGGGATGGCACGACTACTTATATCGAGTCATGTTTCTCCGGGATCATAACACATATCATAATATTATAGATTCGTCGTATTTGTCATTTTGCCTAGCGGTACAATGATCACAAGATTCCTTAGACATTTTGTGTAGACATAAATCAATTAAAACCGTAGTAAGAGGTCTCGGATTACATGGCCCACCCTCGCGTGAGTCGAGGTGGTGTACTCAAATTATGGATCATAAACCTTATGGGATTATTCATGAGAACTTTGGGATAAGCCGAGTCTATTTGGGAAGGTTTCGTACATATAAATCATTTTGACGACAATTTGTAAAAAAACTAGTTCAATTACGCTAAAGGAAATGGGGTCAATTTCAATCTCGGGTTTCAAGAGACGAGTCATATCTAAGGCTCGCGTTCGAGCCTAGTACGCTTGAACATGCCAAAGAATGAAGGGGAAAACTTTACATACCTTCCTTGCCCTTCACGCTTGCCAAAACTCCAATCCCGTTTCGTCAAAAAATCTCGCAAATGGTCACTTTTACCAAGCACTATTCATATAGAGTTAATATTTCAACCTTGGGTTTATACTTGCCTACCGAAGTTTCGGCAAAGACCTCCTATAAATGTGACACCCCGAGAATTTAACTCGGCTCAAAATAACCAACAACAAGCCAACAACAACACCAACAACAACAATTATCAACTAGAATCGCTACTAACATAGTCTTCTTTCTTCATAAAGCAACATCTACTAAGCTAACTTCGCATTTCCAAACCAACATCAATGTTTTCATACTCATTTACTTATTCAAGACCATTCAAATACAATTCGGGAGCATTTCGCATTATTTCACAAATTATACAAAAAAATTCCACCAAACCATAATTCATTCAAAACCTTCCAATTTTCGACATAAACTTTCACAACACATTTTCGCCTTCCGATTTCATTAACGACAACCATAATTTACGTCTTACAATTCCATTTCTATAATTACATAAATTTCCATAACATTGCCAAACTCCCTACAACAACTCAACAATGCTTTTTCATGCAAGTGTTGGCTCATATTCTTCCACTTACAAATCAAAACTACATCAACACAACTACCATACTAACAAAGTAAATTCATGCCCTCTCCAACTTGTTGCATACGGCCAACACACACATATTCACAATACACAAAGTTCCCACACCTTTCATCCACTTCCAAGGCCATAACAACATAATCAACATCAAGATAAAAATTTATTCATTCACCTATACACATGCACATGCATTCGGCCACATACATATACCCTCATTTTCATGATTTTCAATCTTTTCCACACACTACAACATAGACAAAGCCTTCATAACATACAAGAAGAGTTTAAATCTTACCTTTCTTCACTAAGTTCTTCACTTATCCAAGTTGTCCACTTGAAGAAACAAATGCTCCTTCTTCCAAAATAATTACACCAAGTTGCAGAGCACCTCAACTTAGTAGGATTATCACAAAACAATAATTTTTGGATTAAGATTTGGAAGGGGGATTTTTCCTAGGCTTGGCACGAATGGCCTTCAAGTTTTGCTCTTCTTTTGTTTCGTTTTTCTCCTTCTTGATTTCTTGAAGTTTCTTGAAGAATTAGCCTTCCTTATATAAGTTGATCACATGATTAGTCACATGATCAACAACATGGGTTTGGGCCAAGACCAATGCTATGGCCGGCCACCCTCACTTCCTTGGGCCTCATTTTTCTTTTTGAGCCCAATCCTTCATAAATCGTATTTTGCAATTCCCGAAACAAATTTTCAAAATTCCAAATTTGCCCTTAGGCCTTCTCCATTGCTTCCGCATTCAAACTTCCATAACCGACGTGCACATACTAAGAAAAATCCAAACTTGACCTCATTCCTTACAAACCAAAGTTAACTCCAAGCTTTCCAAATACGAAAAAAAATGCCGGATGTAACAATATATATGTCATGGATGACTAACTAAGGCAAGTGTTCATCATTTTCACCTTAGAGAAAAATCAAAAAGCTTGGAGAAGCTAAAAAAAGGGCCATTCGGCCATGCCCATGGGAAAAAGAAGACCAAAAATTCTTCTTCAAAAATTATTTTCTTCATGTGTTTCAACTCATTGGAAGGTCCTAAACAATATGGAGTTTTTGTTGAAGCAAGCAAAGTGTTTGTTCTTGAAGTTTTCATCCCAGCCGAACGGAGGAAGATGGATGTGGAAATGTGTGAGGTTTAGTCTTTCTTATTGTTTTACTGATGATCGTGCATGTTGTGAAACGTAGAAGTGAATGAAGTTCATGAAAATAATAAGGTCGGGGTCATGGGTCGTGTACATATGTATGTGTGTAGCGGAATGAGGGACTACCTTATTTAGTGTGATTCGGTTGCTCGTGTTGTGGACAAGGTGAAGAAAATGAAAGTTTAATGGTCAATCAAGCTATAGTTGTTTGTGGTTTGTTATAGAGGCTAATGGAATTTTAATATAGTTTTGCCGTATTTGTAAGATTAATGTTGTTAAAGTATGGATTGTTAGTATAGTTTATGAATTTGGAAGGAAGAAAATGTATCGTTGTTGTTCTTATGGAAATTTGAGGTTTCGGTGGAGTAGAGTATTAATTGATTGTTTGAAATATTGGAAAGGATTGTCGAAATGTTTTTGAATCGTGTTTGAATGGTTTTGGATTGGTATTTGAATATGCGATCGTTGATATTAGTTTGAATGTATGAAGTTGAATCGTAATATGTACGAATCGTCGCCGAATTATGTAGAAAGGAGTTATTACTATTAATGCGTTTGGAATTACTTATGGATATTGTTATTATGATTGTTGGCATGGTTGTTGTTGATATTGGCCTAGTTGAATTCTCGGTTGTTGGATTTATAGGGGAGATGTCGCCAAATTTCGTAGATAAAATGATGGCTTCGAATTAATCCAAGTGCTTATGACTAATGCTTGGTGTCTAACGACGATATTGTAGACGAGAAGCCGAGACTTAAGATCTTAATAGCTTAGGAAGCAAGCAAGGTATGTAAAGCTTACCTTTCTTTTCTTGGCATGTCTTAGTAGATGGCGAGCTATGAGATACGTTATGAGCCTCGGGGGTAATTCTATTCGTAAAATCCGAACATGTTTATGATTCATATTCGTTTTTGTGATGTTGGTATCCTTAATATGGTCAAGCTATGATCCGTATGTCTTTGATATGATTGGGATTTGAAATGCTTGCAAACGGTTTGTTCCGAAAGGATCTTATGCTACAAATATCCGTAACTTTCCTAGACAGAACCGGATTGCTTTGATAAGCTCGTAAACGATTCTTATTTGTTTCTTGATATTTGTATTCTTAAGGTGGTCGAATTATGGTCTTTATGTCTTTTGTATGACTAAATTTCAAAAGTTGCATAAAAGTTTTGTTTTCAAAAGAGTTTTGTTCCTAAACGATTCCGAAACTACGAACGCCCGTAACTTTCAAGAAAGGGCTTGGATCGCTTTGATATCTTCGCAAATGATTTCATGACGTAAAATTGTCACGACCCAGCCCCGTGGGCCGCGACTGGCGCCCTATTTGGACACCTAAACAGACTTTCAGATCAAATCATCTTAATTTAGCCTAGCTCAAATATCATGTTCATCATTATTAGCAGAAGTGAAAATAAATACTATCTTAAGCGGTCACGCATACAAAAGTGTCACATCAAAGTCGAAGGGGCGGCGGGAAAATACATCCCCGGGCATATATCACATATACAAACAGAGGGCCGTTATGG
>NC_081342.1:39424475-39462496 GCF_029784015.1 Lycium ferocissimum | reverse complement strand
CAAATTAATTGACGCTAAAATTAGTAAAAAAGACTAAATTGGGACTGCTTCGGGACGATAAGGGATCGAATTTGATCGATTTTCAAAATCTTGAGGACTAAAGTGGCATTTTAAAAACCTTGTGGACTGGACTGTTGAGAGCAGATTTGAGACTTCTAGACTGATTTATAACTTATATAACTTGTAAAATTCGATAAATACTTGTATAGAAAAATGTTAAAATGGGGCCTAAAACTTGTGTAAAAATTGGATGATTTAGTTAATTAAATTACGTTTTATATACCTATAATATGCCTACAAACTATTTTTTAAAAAACTATTTTCAATACTTAAAACATTTTTTTTTTCAAGAACCTTTTTTGGGTGGACTTACGTAGAGTCGTACTTAGGCTAAGAGCCTTCGGGTATTAGCCTAAGGTATTAGCCCAAGTGTTCTAGTCCAACACCCTACGTCAAATTTTGGGCAAAACTATGCTTCGTTGATTTCTTGAAAAGCGTATTTTTGCATGAATGATGACTAACCTCATTGCGGAAAATCTAGATCTAAGCAATTTTTATCTAAAAAACTTATAATCATAAAGCACACTATTAGAACCCGTAGGTAAACCGTAATTGAGTGGACTCTTAATACCGGGGTGCCTAACACCTTCCCCGGGGGATCACCAAAACCCTTACCCAGACTTTGGTAAATTAGGTTTCTTTTAAATAATAGTTCTAAATGAACCCTTTTAGAACTGATTTTCCTAATTTCCTAAAACTTAGGTGGCGACTCTAAAATACATCCTTTAGAGCACCATTAAGTGGTTGGCCGGTTTTTTCTGACTTTCCCGGTACGATTCACAATCGTACTTCCGCGGGACACCTCCCTTCTTTTATGAGGTATGTGCAATCCGGTTAAACTTAGAATTCCCAACGCCCACTACACAAAGTCGCCAAAAGTCTTATGATTGGGTTTTCCTCAAAGTTTCACCTATAAAGGGCGTTATTAGATGTGGGAAGAAAGGGAAGATTAGTCCTAGATATGTTTGTAACGACCCGTTTGGTCGTTATAGTCTCTTCAGCGTTTTCGCCCGTTTCCAAGCATTGATTAGCTCACTTTTGACCCGAGGGGACCTTTGACAGGATTCCCGAGGAATCTAGACCGAATTCGAGCAATTTTTGTGAAAATATAAGCTTAAAGTGAAAAATGATTGACCCAAAGTTGACTTTTGGGTAAACGAACCTTTTTTGGAATCCGGATGGTCATTTAGAACTTGTATGTGCATTTGGTTCGATTCCCAATGCATTCGGATGCATTTTGAGTCTTGGGATGGGAAGTTGGAATTAAAGCATCGAGGGTTGACTCGGTCAACGAGACCTCCGTTGGAAATTTTAAGACCACGAGCGCATTCGCAGCGTATTTTTTTTAGGTCTGTGTGTTTGGTTTGTACGCAGGTGGCCTCGGGAATAACCCGGGATTTCGATTGAAGACTTAGAAAATTCGAGAGATTCTGGTATCTGGTGCTCACAAGAGCTGCACCGCTGTGGCAGTGTGTTGGCCCCTGGGGTGGCCATGGGAATTATTGGGCATACTGCTGTGGCGGCCTTCCAGCCGCCATAGCGGCACCGCTGTAGCGGCCTCGATACTGTTATGGCGGTGATGGGCCAGTATTTTCATTTAAGTGTGTCTTAAAAAAGTCTTAGACCCTTATTATTTCGCATTTTGATATTTGAGCTTGAAGAAACTGCTCTTAAGGATATTTGGAGGAGAATCTTGGAGGTAAATCTTGCCTATTTCTTCATTCTTCCTTAAATCCATTATCATGTTAGATTCCCCTTTTCCCTAAATAAACCCATGGCGATAAGAGTTGAAAGAGGGTTTGGAAGAACATTATTCCTAAGATTATTAATGATAAAATTGGTGATGTTAATGCTAGATATTAACTAATCTAAGCTTATTAATCATATATCTTCCACTTTTAACACTAAATTTTGGGATTGAATACTTAGGGTTTATACCCAAGTTGGGGGGTTTTGCTTGAAATCAGAAATTAGGCCAATCCTTGGGCTAAATCAACAATTAATAGTTGGATTGTGATTGCCTAGTACTTAATTTGGTATTTTTCCTGTGAATTTCCCGTTATGCCCTTGTGGGCTCGTTTCCCCAATTTCTAGGGTTAAAATGGACCGAATTGAAATAGTAGCAATATTAGTATCATGCTTCATGATTTCTAATATAGAATTCGATTATGCTTAGACTACTTTGGTTCCGAGGTTCAAATGGAAGGGCAAAGCAAAAGAGTTGAGTTGTTGGTGTCAGCGGTTAGGAAATCTGGTAGGTTATGGCTTACCTTTGCGAGAGTTCGTAGATACGAAGCACATATTTAGATTATAATGTCGGAGACATGATGGAACCTTCTAGGTATGAAGTCGGGTTGGATATTGCCTTAGGTTGGGCCCTGTTGTGTGTTGGGACTAGCCACCTCGTTATGTGTGCTTTAATTGTTCCATTGTGATGGTTTGATGCCATGAGTAGTTGGTAGATATCGGAATCTGTGTTATTGTCTTGATTGAGATAGAATTGACATACCCGTTGTTGGTAATTGTACTTGGATATATTGTTGACATACCACTGTTGGTATTGTGATATGATATATTGTTGACGTACCCCCATTCTCGGTACTTGTGATATTGATATATTGTTGGCATACCACTATTGGTATTGTGATATGATACATTGTTGGCATACCCTTTCGTTGGTACATGTGATATTGCACTTGATTGTTGATAATTGATATACACATTGCACGCATTCTTACACATTCATGATGCATGGCCGATATCCGGTGATGATCCGATATCGTTGATTGAATAAACTGATATTTCGATAAACTCTTTACTAGAGTGATTATGAAAAGGCCGATGTCCAAAGATCAATTCCGAAATCGTTGATTGTATGAAATTGATATCTGATAAACTCTTTTACTTGAGTGATTGTGAGAAGGCCGATGTCCAAGGTTAAGTTTCGAAATCGTTGATTGTGTGAAACTGATATTTGACAGGCTCTTTTACTTGAGTGATTGTGAGATGGACGATGTCCGATGATCTATTCCGGCATCGTTGTTGCATGGCTGGTTCTGATGATATCTCGAAATCGTTGTTAGTGCATGGACTCCGCCAGTCCCCTACGGTGGTGCCATTGAGACCCCCCCTGTGAGCAATTAGCCAGGGTCCCGTCTGTCTGTTGGGCAAAGATCCGGGACGGGTGGCACTTAGACTTCGCGAGTCACACTGGGTTGTGCTACCGAGACGTCGATATTTCCGTCCTGAGTACATGTGTACACCTCATTTGCATGGCATTACATTGCATTTATTCCATCATTGCACTGCATGGCATTTTGACTTGATTGAGATACTTGGTGATTGAAATGCTTCATGATTGGATTGGGTAGGATATATTCGGACTTGACGTATTTGGTTTAGATGTCTTACATAGGCGATGACAGATACTTGGTTGTGATTATATTGTCTTACACTTGCTAGATTCCTTGCTTATCTGCTTTATCTTCTGAATTGTGTTAACTATACTTAGTCGGCCGATGATGCCTACCAGAACTGTTGTTTGTACTGACCGACACTTGCTGTATTCTTTTATGAATGCAGAGTACCAGGTCAGATCTACTTCTGTGACCCGTGGCTGATCGACTCTTCGGCTTTCTCTCGAGTTTCTAGGGTGAGCATGGCGTCCGCTGACCTTGAAGACCTTCCTATCACACGTCTTACTTTTATTTCAGAGACATAGACATTATGTATTAGTATTCCAGACTGTATTATTCTCCTTAGATGCTCTTATATTATTCGGACTAGACCCCGGGTTATTTAATGTCTTTCGCACTTTCACTCGCTATATATATATATATATATATATATATATATATATATATATATATATATATATATATATATATATATATATATATATATATATATGTGAGACTTACGTATTTGTTGATTTTTGTTACTTAACTTTCTTCAGTTTATGTATTGTTTCATTGTTGGGATGAGGGTTCGCTTACCGAGGTGGAAAGTTAAGTACCCGCACGCCCTAGGCTAAGTGGGTCGTGACAATATTGGACCATATAAAATCCTGAGAAGGGTTGGTCAAGTGGCTTATGAGCTTGACTTGCCACAAAACTTGATTTCTGTGCACCCAGTGTTTCATGTATCCTTGTTGAGAAAGTGTATGGGAGACTCGTCGTTGGTTGTCCCAACTGATAACATTATAGTTAAGGATGGTTTGACTTATGAGGAAGTCCCTGTAGCAATCCTTGATCGCCAGGTTCGAAAATTAAGAACTAAGGAAGTGGCATCAGTAAAGGTTTTGTGGAGAAGTCAAAAAGTCAAAGAGGCTACATGGGAAGCCGAAGAAGACATGAAATCCAGATACCCCTATCTTTTTGCAGAGTCAGCAGAAACTGGTGAAGGTAACGTACTTTCTACTCTCAGATTTATCCTTCTGTAGTTTCCACGTTCTCAGTATTCAGCCAGTTAGATAGTTAGCTTAGTAGTTATTCATTTCAGCAGATAATTCAGTTTAGCCCCTTACAGTTCAATTTGCATGTGCTCATGCCAGTTAGTGTGCATATGTTTCAGCCATTACTTTTAACCAAAATCTATCATTCGAGGACGAATGATCCCAAGGGGGAGATATTTTAACACATAAGACCTTTAACTTAAGCTTTGAGCATGATTCTAGACTTAGAAAACCATATAAAGAATGTGGGAATTGGAAATTTTTCTTCAGTTGTCAAATGGGGATTTACAGCCCAGAATACGGATCGTAATTTAGTAGACGACCTATATTTCAAATCGTAATTTGGCATCTAAATCATTGTGCATTATGAAAATTGGCTCAGGAAATTTTATAGTTAAATACGGATATTTTGAAATACAGCCGCATTTGATGGTCGTATTTGGGAAGGAGGTGCTATAGTGTTTCTGTCCTATTGAACATGCTTAATTATGGACCGTAATTCAAAATACGGACCATATTCTGGTCCGTATTTCTCAGCCCGCACCGTAAAAATATAAATATCTGGTTTCAGTTCTAATTTATTTTTACAAGTCCCAAAAACCTTAGAACGACTTACTTCTCTCCTCTCCAACCCAGGAACTCTAAGGTAAGCAAGTTCTACCCATTCCAATCAAATTCTATCATGTATTTAGATAGTCTAAGATAGAATTCATTGTTCTTAACCTAGGGTTTTCATGAAAATCCACAGATAAGGTTTGAGACATAGGCTTTTGGGTTCTTCTCAGAATTCAGACTTTTGGATTGAGGATTGTGAAGCAAATAAGGTATGTAAGGCTAACTATATACGTTAGGGAATATTCATAATTCTTCCTACGCTTCATTTTTCATACTTATCAGAAATTGACTCAAAACACAGTTTAGCCCTAGTTTCTTGAATTGTTGTAGAACTGTTATCTTCTAGGCTTATAGTTTCAGAATTCGTTCATGGTGATAATTTGAATATCATGAACTCAGTACGTAATCAATATAGACTTGTGAATTGTATCTCATGAGTCTCAACATGAATACTTAGAATTATTATGAACAGTTACCAGTTTTATCTCCATAATCAGTAATTAATATCATGTTATCAGTTATATCTCAGTCTTAGTGCTTGTTATTGAAAACTCCGTATTAGGGCATCGTGCCCAGATATAGACCTAAGGTCACGGTTTAGGTATACGTATACTTAGGCATCGAGCCGCGTATTTTGCATGCATATTATTATTATTGGACCTAAGGTCACTGACATGAGGTGTTATTCACTATTCGGATTGGAGTATCCATATCTTTACTTCTCTGTTTCAATCCAGTTATCAGCATTTCAGTTCAGTTTATTATTTCATTCAGTTGCTTTACATACTAATACAATTCCAGTGTATTGACGTCCTTTTTGCTCGGGTCTGCATTTCATGATGCAGATACCGATATACAAGGTACAGACGCAGCTCGCTAGGAGGCTTTCAGATTCAGCTAGTTAGTGGTGAGCCTCAGTTCTCCGAGGCCCTACCTTATCTTTATATTCAGTCAGTTAACATGCAGTATTTCAGTATTAAGGTATGCCGGGTGCCTTGTCCCGGTAGTCAATCAGTATTTTCTTATTCAGTAAAGGCTTCATAGATTATAGTCAGTCAGATATTTCAGTATTTTGTTGGATTATTGAGTTAGCCACTTTTGGCTACTACTTATTTAGTATAGCAGATTTTTAGTATTTCTTCCGCATAGATATATTTCAGTCAGTTATTCTTACTCGATTAGCATGTGTTTATCATACTTAGATATCAATATACCACATGTTGATCTAGTCAGCCAGTTGGTTTGCTCAGTCACATGCAGATAAGCACCGAGTGCCGTGTTACGCCTAGGCCATGGTTCAGGGCGTGACATTCCGTGTAACGACCCGGTTGGTCGTTTTGAGAACTGGTGCTCTAGTTTGCATGTTGTCTATTCCAAAAGCTCCGTTATAATTATTTTGACTAGCTACCCAAATTTGAAGTCAAACGAATATCATTTGGTTCACTTCGAGAGAAGATTTCACTTTGGAAATTCTGGCATTCAATTATTTGGATAAATTGTTACTTTGGAAAAATGTGCTTTGATTGTCAATCTGAAGATTCCATTAGATTTGAAATATTAGTTATGATCTGTGGAAATTGACGGGGCTAATTTTAGAGTTCGTCTGGTTGGTTTTTGATAATTAAGTCAGTTAATGTTTAATATGCCTATTTATGGTGAAAAGATGGTCATGAGAAGAAATTAGACCTGGATCTGAGATTTGTTATTTCTGTTAGCTTTGTTGTGAAGTTTATGACTTGTGGGGATGGGTGACTCCATTCCCGAGGTGATCGGATGAGAATCAAAGAAGAAAATCTAAGTTTAGGAATTTTGAAGGCTTAAGTTTGAGAAGTTTGACCAAAAGTTGACTTTTGAATAAACGTGCCCGTAATCGAATTTTGACAGTCCATCAGGTCCAGAATGTCTATGACTTAGTCGAGTCATTGGTTCGGTTCCCGAGAGGTTCGGGTGTGATTTGGGTAGTTGGTTGAGAAACTAGCTTGTGGTATGATTTGGAGTTGACCACGATAAACATCGGGTCAAGACGGTCCCGTTTGTGAGAGTTCGAGCAGGTTCGTATGATGATTCTGGAATTGTACACAAATTTTGGTTAGGTTCCGATGAGTTTTGGATGTGTTTGGGTTGTATGGTATTCGTTTTTTGTTTCGACGCTGTTTTGAGCAAAAAGGGTACCATAATGAGAAAATGATATTTGATTTGTGTTTCGATTGAACCGTTATATCCGTATCATAATTTTAGAACCATAGCAATAAGAATCATCGCGTTTTGCCATCGTATGAGGGAGATATGGGTATTTTACTAAAATTTTGCTATGCAGATTTTTCTGGTGTATTTTTGCTTAAAATTACTAAATTGCTACTGAGATCGCCTTTAAATTTCTGAGTTCTTACAAAAATTGAAACAACCATATCTCACTCATTTTAAGGCCAAATGAGGTGATTCAAAAGCCCAACTTGAGTGAAATTTCGCAAAGAATCTATTGGAGTTATCAAAAGTGAGCTTTGGGATCGTTCTAGCACTAGATATGGGTCGGACAGCTGGGCGTTTTCGTTCTTATTATTTACTTGTGGTTTTCTCAAAATCTTAGAAGCTCGATTTTGGGAGACTTGAAAAGACTCTTTCAAGAATTATCATTTGGACTTCCATTATCACGAGGCACAAAGGAATGGCAAGACCAAGGTTTGACTATTGGAGATTTGCTGTTCGGCTTCCAGAGTATCTGGTTAGACCGCTTGGGTTTTTTTTCGTCTATCGAAGGCAGTCAACGTGTCAGCCATTCTTCCCCCATTAGACTTGTCAATCCTTTTCGAGGCTGCTGATTCTAGTCTGTTGTGGTGAGCATGTGGACGCTTCACTACCTGAAGACTCTTCTTCTATTTTGTCTTACTTTGCTATTCTGAAACATTATTGAAACTATTGATGTATTATTCTTACTTCCAGACTTATAGATTTTAGTTAGATGCTACTGTTTGACCAGACCAGATACTGGGGTGGTTTCTGATTTACTTCCGCACTTATTATATATTCATATGACAGAATTACGTTACTTTATCTACTTCCACTATTTATATGGTATTTGTGAATGTTGGGCTGAGGGTTCGCCTATCGAGGTGGGATAGGGGGTGCCCGCGCGACTTCGTGAAATTGGGTCGTGACATTCCGCCAGATTCGACGGTGAGCTCTTATCCATGCCAGGCCGCCTTAAGATTTTTCCTATTTTAGACGTCTGTTTCATTTTAGACATTTATGTCATTTTTAGGCAATTATTCATTCTTTAGACAGTTATGTTTTAGAGTCCTTGTATGATGACTTTCAGATTTTGGGGTTGTAATAGTTAGACTTCGTATTTCATTTATTTAGGGCATGACTAGACATTTGGAGATTTTATTAGCTGTTATATCCTTAAATGTTTTAAAATTGTCTAAGTAATTGGTAATCATTTAGATGGTTGGTTAAGTAGATGGTTCGCCCACTAGGCGATTTATGTAGGTGCCAGTCACGGCTGTTTGGGTCATGACAGATTGCCTACCATGTTTATTCGTGGATTCTATCACCGTTATTCTAACCATTGTTGGCCTATGATGCTTACCAATACTAGTGTTGTACTGATACTACTCTTGCTACATCCCTCTCGGGGTGTAGTTGTGCAGGTTATTGGTTATTTTGGAGTTTCCGGGTGATGTGTGGTGTCTATCTTGAAGACCTCCATCATCTTATTCCTAGATGGAGGATAAGTCTTTTATTTTCAATGTACATTGTCTTCAAATTAATCGCTCGTGTACTAGTCTAGACCAGGTCATGGGAAAGGAGTCAGTGTATTTAAAAGTTGTTTCTAAACACTTCTGTTTTATTTATTTAAATGAGTTCACTTCTGCATTTTGTTTATGTTATAACTTGAAGATTAATGAATCTTGTTCTATTATTGCAAATGATTTTGTTTTGGGTTAAGGTTTCGCCTACCGAGTTGGGAATGGTAGGTGCCCGCGCGATCCTAAAATGGATCGTGACACAGATACTTCACAAAATCAAAATGCAAAAAACTACCAAGAAAGCACCATAAGACACAGAGGGGGATACTGACCTAGACGATCAAGACCAGTGGGAGGGATTATAATGGGAAAGAAAAGCAAAAAAGAAACATAAATTTAATGCTCAAATCCAAAAACAAAACGAAAAAATTCCAAAAACAAAAAGTTAAACTATAGACTTTACTTACTTTTGTCTCCGATGTTTTGGAAGAAGAATGGTAACAATTAAACATAACAGAGGCTACATCATCTGGGGTCGATGTCCTCTGCAAATAAAAACAACATAATATTAAACAATTGATGAAAAAATAATGTAACCTGGCTAAAATAAAAGTAAGGGGAAGAGTTTGAATGTAATCCTTCCCAATAACGTTTCTAGCATATCGATTCCAATTACCTGCCCCTCCCATTCTCTCCTATATTTCTAAGTGTCTATTATAATAAAAAACTTTGTAGAATTCAAAAAAACAACATGCAATGCATGGAGGGGTGTGTAGTACGTGAGACAAATATGAATAAATCTTTAATACACATTAAGATTTGATAACCAAATGAGTTGATTTAAAAAAAAGAAAATTGCCAAAAATAAGACAGTTCTTATTTTGCCAAAAATAACGTTAGGTTCTTATTGCAGTTTTTAGTTTGAAAGGAAATATATATTATTAGTGTTTATGTATATTAATTTGAGGCAAATAGTATGGCAATTTTTTCTATTGTAGAGTCTTTAATGAAGAGCAAAAGGTTCAATCAATATTTTTAAAGCCCTTCGTACTTTTAATGTAATATAGATTAAGCAATATTAAAGAGGGA
Organism: Lycium ferocissimum; assembly: GCF_029784015.1. Taxonomy (NCBI): domain Eukaryota; kingdom Viridiplantae; phylum Streptophyta; class Magnoliopsida; order Solanales; family Solanaceae; genus Lycium; species Lycium ferocissimum. The sequence continues at coordinate 39,452,530 of NC_081342.1, read as the reverse complement.
CAACTTCTTTAATATAGTTAGAAACGCTAGCCAATTTTCATCTTGAATTCCTAAGGTGACATTTATTTTGGAATAATTTTTTTAGTAAGGTGACACTTATTTTGAAACGAAGGGAGTAATAATTTTTCATATTAGACAAAATTATTATTTAAGTGTTTTCTTATATTTCAAAATTTTGAAGTCAAACATTTTTTCTAATTTGAATTATAGAAGATGTCATAATACTTAAGAATTTAAAATTAACTTCTAACTTATATTTTGTTTTCTATTTAATTCAACTATTATACAAGGTACACTTTAATAACACCAGACGTCCAATGAATGAATTTACATAGACTATCAACTCCCAAGTCATTCTCTTATTGAAGAATGTACAATCAAGTCTCAACATTTTAGTTATTAAGTTCTACTTGTTTTTGAAGTTTTGAAACCAATATACTAAATTTCACATAAATACCACTTAATGAAGAAGAATAAGTTGTTTAGTGAGTACCTAACTATATTTAGTTGGTAAATAACATAATGGTATGCTCATCACAATCATAGGCAACCAATAAATTGTAATAGTGGTTGGAAAAGTAAGCTTATATCTAAGTCTATAGCATCTCTTAGCAAGACGATAGTCCACCTATGTGCCTAAGAGTAAGAGATAAAATAAGTTGCAAGCTTTTTTTATCCAAAAGCCTTCAGTAGCAAAATTTAATTAGCTAATAGATGATAGATTTAATAAAATTTCAGTCGAACAGAGCTTACATAAGTTTGAAAAAATTACTTTTTAATAGGTGTCACGACCCAATTCAGTTAAGTCGCGCGGGCACCTACCTTTCCCACTTCGGTAGGCGAACCCTCAACCCAACAATGGAAAAAATACAACCATTAATTAAATAAGCGGAAGAAATAAAATCACGTAATTCTGACGGTAATAATATAGAAAATATGCGAAAGTAAGAAAATACACCTCAGAGTCTGGTCTAATTCATACAAGAGCATCTAACTAGAATCTACAAGTCTGGAATATCAATAATACATCAATACTGAATATGTCTCGGAACAGAAAATAAGACATAAATAAAGTAGAATCTTCAAGGCGGCGAATGTCTCGTGCTCACCCTGTAGACTCTAAGCAAATCTCGGAGCGACTATCAGCCACGAGAAACAGAAGTAGATCCAACTAGGAATTCTACATTCATAAAAGAATACGACAAGTGCTTGTCAAGACAAAACCACAATACTAATAGGTATCATAGGCCGACTAAGTTTAGCTAACATAATCCAGACAATAAAGTAAGATAAGCAGATAAATCGACAAGTATAAGTCAAACACAAGCCAAAACCAAGTACACGTCATCACCTAGGTTTTAGCATGTAAACCCAAATGTGCCAAGTCTCAATATATCCAATCCGAATCCAAATAACACAAGTAAATCACCAGATCATCACAAATAAGCCATAATGCAATGCAAATGCCATGCAATGCAATGTTGTGTACACATGTACTCCGGACGAAAGTATCGACGTCTCGGTAGCACAACCAATGGGGGACCCACGAAGTCCATGTACCACTCGTTCCGAATCTTTGCCCAATGGTAACGAGTCTCCAGATCTTTGCCCACGGAGGATCTTTATCAATCATATCAAATAATATCACATCACCTGGAAATATTTCCCATCGGGCATTTAAAACATTTTCTCTTATAGATACCATAAGTCTTTCATTAATCAGTTCTAATCCATTTCCATCATGTATGAATGTATGAATGCATAAATGCTAAATCAATGCAATAAATGCCAACGAATATGCTATGGAAGTCACAAAAGGCTTATATAAATCAACTCAACAATAAGCATGATCTCATCATCAACAGTCAGATCACTATCACAAGTACCAAGCATGGGAACGCCAACAATATCATGAAAAGGCCACACAAGCCATATAAAACACCATCCTCGTATCAAACGTCAACAATTAAGATACTTAAATATCATGAAGAGGTATAACAATAGTCTTCAATATCTACTATCACCACGTGGCATCAAGCCAACAACAATAGAATAAATCAAGTCACAACACAACAGGGTGGCTAGCCCCAATCACACAAGAGGGCCCAACCTATGACAATATCCAATCCAACTTCATACCCGAAGGCTTACATTCTTTCTCCAACAATATTGTCTAAATATATGCTTCGCTAAACGAAGTCTCACCATAGAGTAAACCGTAACCTACCTGGAAGGCCGAACAACAATATCACCAACAATCACACCTTAGCCTTTCCTTTCCTTTCCTTTGAGCCTCGAGATCAAGAAAGTCTAGTCATATTCAAAATCTAGATTAGAAATCATAAAGATCGATACCTATATTGCTGTCATTCAAATTAGGTCAAAAACCAACCCTAGAATTTGGGGAAACGGGGCCCACAAGGGAAAAACATGAAATTCGGTGGTAAATTATCCAATTAAACAATAGGTGATAAAAACCCATCAACTAATTGCTAAATTAACTCAAGGATTCATCCAATTTCGAAATCCAAGCAAAAACCCAATTTTGGGTATAAACACTAACTCTTGCATTCAAGAATTCACACTAATAATGGAAGGTATATGATTAACAACCTTAGATACATCATAATCTAGCATAAACCCAATCAATTTCATCATTTAAAGCAACTTAGGAAGTTTAACCAATTTTATGAACTTCTCAAGAAAGACTCATTAAACCTTCTTTCATGAAAAACCCCAATTTCCTACTTTGAAAATCATGGATTAAAGCTTAAACCAAGGAAATGAATCAAAGGGAAATACTTAGATTATGGTTTAGACCTTACCCCATGGAAGAAACTTGAAGAACATCCTTGAATTCTCCCAAGACCAAACTTTCAAGATGAGAGAAACTCCAAATAACACTAAATAGCAAAAATGCCAAGCTGTTCCGCCTCGTTTCTGGTGTCAAACAATCCCAAAACTTGCTTTTGAAGCCTCCAATGGATTCCTTGAGAAATTTCACTTAAGTGAGGCTTTTGAATCACTCCATTTGACCTTATAATGAATGAGATATGGTGGTTTCAATATTTGGAAAAGTGTAGATTTTAAAATACGAATTTAGTGACAATTTCGTAATTAATCTAAAAAATCTGGCAACCCAATTCTTAGTAAAATGACCATAACTCCCTCATACGATGTCGAAACTTGATGATTTCAGTTGCTATGGTTCCAAAATTACGATACGGATATAATAGTTTAGTCGACACATGAATCAAAGGCCCTTTGCTTAATATGGTACCCTTTATGCTCAAATCGACGTCGAAACCGAAAACTATCACCATACAACCCAAACTTATCCAAAACTCATCGGAATCTAACCAAACTTTGTGGACATGTCCAAAATCATCATACAAACTTATTGGAACTTTCAAAACATCGACATAGCTTCATCTTGAACGGATGTTGACCGTGGTTAACTCCAATTCTAACTTAACTAGTTTCTCAACCAATGACCCAAATCACACCCGAACCCTTCGGGAACCAAACCAATGACACCATTAAGTCATAAATCACCCTCCGGAGCTAATGGAATGTCACGACCCATTTTAGCCTAGGTCATGCGGGCACCTACCATTCCCACCTCGGTAGGCAAACCTTAACTCAACGTTCACAATCAATAAATATAATAAATATCGGAAGAAGTAATTGACGTAAGTCTCACAATATAGTATAATATAGATAAGTGCGGAAGTAAATGAATCCACCCAGTATCTGGTCTGGTCATACAAGAGCATCTAAATTCGAATGGCTCTAGTTTGAATAATAATACATAAAATGTCTCAAATCATGTCTTGAAAGAAAAGTAAGACATAAAACATAGAAGAGTCTTCGAGGTCAGCAGACACCATGCTCATCATGGAAAACTTAAGTAGAAGCTGAGGAGTCGATCAGCCACGAGTCAGAGAAGTAGATCCGGCCTGATACTCTGCATTCATAAAAGAATGCAAAGAAGTGCGCAAGACAAACAACAAGATCGGTAGGCATCATAGGCCGACTAAGCATAGTTAACACAATTCAGAAAATAACGCAGATAAACAAGTAAACCGATCTAACATGAAATAATATAATCGTAACCGAGTATCCATCAACACCTATGTAAGTATATAACCCCAATATAAAAAGGCTGAGTATATCGAATCCTAGAACAATCAACACAATAGAATCGACAACACAATCCATCACAATACACTCATCATGACATCTCACTCAAGTCATAATGCAATGCAATGCAATGCAATGTAATAATGGTATGAATGTGATGCCATGCCATGCTATGCAAATGAGATGTACACATGTACTCCGGACGAAAATATCGACGACTCGGCAAAGACAATCCAGTGTGACTCGCGAAGTCTGAGTGCCGCCCATCCTGGATCTTTTCCAAACAGATAGACGGGACCCTGGCTAATTGCTCACAGGGGGAGTCTCACCGGCACCACTTTGGGGGACCCGCGGAGCCCATGCACTACCATCGAATCCGGAATAACATCGGAATCGGCCATGCACAACGATGGCCGAATATAACCATCGAACATCGGCCTCCTCACAATCACTCAAAAGAGTTGTCAAATATCAGTTTCATAAATCAACGATTCCGTAATTGAACCTCGGACATCGGCCTCCTCACAATCACTCAAGTAAAAGAGTTTATCAAGCATCAGTTTAGTATAAACAACGATTCCGAAATGTATCTCAGGACATCAGACTTTTTCACAATCACTCACGTAAAAGAGTTTATCAAATATCAGTTTCGCTCAATCAACGATACCGGATCATCACCGGATATTGGCCATGCATGATAATATGAGAGAATGCGTGCAATGCATATGTCAACCATCAACAAGTAAGCTCAATATCACAAGTACCTTAACGAGGTACGCCAATAATATATCACATCACAATACCAACAATGGGTATGCCAACATATATCAATAACTCAAGTACCAACAGTAGGTACGCCAATAATGTATCATAGTACAAATTTCAACAACGGGTATGTCAATCCTATCCCAAATCAGGACAACAAGCGACGTTCACTATCTACCAACTACACATGGCATCAAGCCAATACAATTAAACAATCAGACACATATAACGGGGTGGCTAGGCCCAACACACATCAAGGCCCAACCTAAGGCGATATCCATCCTAACTTCACACCCGAAGGTTCACATGCTGTCTCCGACATTAAAATCTAAATATGTGATTCACTATACTAAGTCTCACCAAAGGTAAACCATAACCTACCTGGACTACCGAACCGCAACACCAACAAGTCACTCTATCGCCTTGCCCTTCCTCTGAAGCTCAGAACCAAAGTAGTCTAAGCATAATCGAATTCTAAATTAGAAATCATGAATAATGATACTAATATTGCTATGATATCAATTAGGTCTAATTTAACCCTAGAAATTGGAAAAATGGGCCCACAAGGCGAAACGGGAAATTCACGGGTAAAATACCAAATTGAATCCTAGGTAATCATAACCCAATCATTAATTATTTATTTAGCTCAAGAATTATCCCTAAATCTAATTTCTAGTAAAACCCTAAAATTGGGTATGAACCTTAATTCCCCAAATCTGAAATTCAACGTTAAAAGTGGAAGATATGAGGTTACTAAGATTAGATTCATCACATATTAGTATTAACATCATCAATTTTATCAATTATAACCCTAGGGAAAAGTCTCCCAAAGCCCTTCTTCAAATTCTACTTCTAAGGGATTGAAAATGAAAGGGATGATTCTAAGATGATAATGATTAAAGAGAAGTAAGTGATTAGACAAAGCTTTACCTCAAAGAAATTTCTTAATTTATCCCCAAGAATAGCCTTCCCAAGCTCCAATATCGATTTATGACATAATGGGGGTCTACATCTTATTTTAAGACACATTTAATGAAATTCTCCTCGCCCCGATCGCCACGGCAAGGGAGTGCAATACAACAGCGTCGGGACACCGGGCCGCAAATGTGAGACCCGAGTAGAGCCATGATCGCCCCGTCACTACACCGCCATGGCGGTACCACTGGGGCGGCTCTGGTGCCGCCGTTGCGGGCACCAAACACCATAAATGCCCAAATTCTCTAAGTCTTCCATCGAATTTCTGGGTTATTCCTGAGGCCATCTGCTTATAATCCGACCACCTAAACCCATAAAAAAATATGCTAAGAACGCACTTGTGGTCTCAAAATTTCCAACGGAGGTGTCGTTAACCGAGTCAACCACCGGTGCCTACTTCCAATTTCCCATCCAAAGTCCCGAAATGCACCAAAATGCATTGAAAACTGAACCAATCATGCATACAAGTTCTAAACAATCATCCGGACCTCTCGAAATTGACGAAACTCCGAAAAAGGTCCGTTTTCCCAAAAGTCAACCTCAGGTCAAAATGAGTCAATAAACGCTCGGAAGTGGCGAAAGTGCCAAAAGGACTATAATGACCAAACGAGTCATTACATGGAACTGTCGAAATTTGATTATGGGCACGTTTACCCAAAAGTCAACTTCGAGTGAAATGATTTTCGCTTTAAGACCAAATTTTTTAAAAGTCATTTCAAACCCAAAACGATGCCTAGGAAACTGTGCCACCGATTCTCGCGAATCAAAATAGTACTAACAAGGCTCGGGGATGAGTCAACGGGGGAAAAAATGGTAAAAACGCAATAACGACCAAACGGGTCGTTACAATAGGTGTCGCCCTATCATTACAATGTGAACAGTTATCCAACTAAAAGTATCAGTTAGAATTAAAGGCTAAATGTGACAAGTAAATGAAAATATGTTAACAAATCACGTACGGAGATAGTGCACAAAGCTGCAAAGTTACTATCTTTACCTCTCATGTATCAACGGAATTTTATGTCACGACCCGGGCTACGGGCCGCGACGGGTATCCGGGGCTAACCACCGAACACCACTTATTCTACTGCTCATCTGTTCTCATTCATAATATATACTCATAAGCATAAAAATCTATCATCATTTGGAACATATTTGCTTTTATAAACATAAGCCCTTCGGCTATCAAAAATAATATATACATGCATATACATGAAGACTGTGAGACCATACTACCCACACTGCGTATCTACGAGCCTCTACTGGAGTACTAGACATAAGGACGAACAGACCCCGTCGTGCCCAAAATATATGTACACAAAAGATCGCTCGTAATAGCACCTCCGGAATAAGGGAGGCTCCGTATATCTCGCCGGATACCCTATAGATCTGCAACGTCTCCCTATCTACCTGTGGGCATGAACACAGCGTCCAAGGAAACGGACGTCAGTACGAACATTGTACTGAGTATGTAAGGCATAAGCAATAATGAGTCATCAATGAAATAAGGGAGACATCAAATGAGGAGCAATCTGAACTGACTGAATCATAGAAGGAATAATGCATGCGAACTTACTCTCATAATAATCATCATGTTATATATACATAAATATATAAACTGCCCGTCCATGCAGGTACGGTGTGAAAATCAATAATATTAGCCCGCGTCCGGGGTACCATTTCATGTCGCCCACTAGTGGTGCTGCCCGTGCCATATAGACACCGTGTTATTATCCTCATCCATAAGCCGCCCACTACGCTCAGCGTAGTGGTGCTGCCCGGCCGTATAGGCGCGGTGTAATATCATCATATGCTCATAGTAATATGCTTATCATAACTCATCATAATGCATGCATAGAGACTCATAGATAATCATACTTTATCGGGGTGACATAAGGTCATGAACCCCCGATTTCATTATGGAGCATTCGTAAGCATTCTGCCTCACCTGGAAGGAACAAACATAAGGTGAGTGTATATAATAATCAACATCAATAGATTTTGGGTAGCATCATATCAGGTCTTTGCCATAGCTTAGCATCATTACATACACATACATCGGCAAAACATACATTAGGACTTGGAGGCGACTATAGCTATGTCAAGGCGACATAAGGTCGTGGGACCCCGACTACCGTATGGAGTAATCAAATCATCGCATCTCACCTTGAGGGGACTAACATTTCGAGGTGAGGGTATATAAGAAGAAACACCAACGGAACCATACTTAGAATCATTGACTTCGTGGGCATCATCTCTCACTTTAGGACTATTTGGATTTAACTCATCATCATCGATTATCATACTTGTCTCTCTTCCTTATCTTACACAACTGTAGCTCCTTATATTCATAGACTCATCGTCATTACTATCGTACTCATAATATATCTCTTATCTTTCTCTCGTAGGGCTATTCATGAACGTAGGCTCTTAGTTCTTCGGAATTTAGGAGATTCATGGAGAAGGAGGAAAATCATGCCTTGAAAGGAAAGAGACAAACATCATAAAATAGGTCTAGCAACAATGAGTAATAGTAAAGGACCGTATGGAGGTCATTAACTTGTAGGAATTTTGTGCCATAAGTTTTAGGATCTCTAGACTTGGGCTCATCATCATATTCACAACATACCTCTTAACTTCATCTCACGAGAGTTCTTTATAACATAGACTCATCATTCCGATACATACATATGTAGAGAGGTCATAGAAAGATAGGAGGATTCATATCATAGAGTCATGACTTAGAAAGAAGGGTTGGGCCTTGCATACCTTTGTTGTTTAACTACTCGATTGCTTGCTCGTCCTCTTTTAATGCACTCGTTAATACCTTCAATGTGATTCGTATCATCATTAGTAGACAATCATGAGAGCGTACTCACTAAGGCTATAGAAAATTGGGCAGCATTTCCTTTGTTTATACTACTTTCCGCGATATTCCATATCAACTTCCAACATTCATAACAACAATCCCAATATCGCAAGCAACAATCGCCATTCATTTACATTATTCACATTTCACAATTCTACTCTAATTCTCCATAATCATGGCAAACGTCCATTATCACATTCTTTCATATCCAATACTTATTTCATATTCTAAATATCATTTATAACGTATTCATAACATCAACATATCCATTTTCATGATTCAATCCAACTACTACTCACTAATGACACTATTTGCACATTTAAGACCCATTTCTCATACTCTTCTACAATCCGTGAGTTTCAACTTAATAATACTTCAAATAACATGAAAAGGTCATGAAACTTACCTTAGATGATGGAGGGATAAGCCTTGATTGATGATACACTTCTTGCACCAAAACCCTATTTCATCTCTCTTGGGTTTTCTTGATTTGAATGACTTTTAGTGGGTTTCACACACTTGATTCTACTCAAATCTTGTTTTAATCTTTGATTTCTCTTGTTTTCTTGTGATTGAAGTGTATGGAAATGTTCTAGAGGTTTCTTGAAGTGTGGAGGTGGAAGATGAAATGAAATGAAATAAGAAAGAGGTCCCTTATATAAATCAAGTTCAGGCCCGACCAGATTATACGGACCAACATACGGTCCGTATGTTTTCTACGGGCCGTATGTCTGGCCGTAGATCTGGTCCAAGAAGTATGCTCTTAAGGGCTGAATCTACGGTTGGACATACGGTCCATACTTTTTATACGGCCAGTATGTCTGGCCGTAGGTTTGTCCAGCTTCCCGAGAATTGTTTCGTCGACTCGTTTGACCTCCGATCCTTATGGAACCTTCTTAACACTTGTTTAATACCTCAATATAAATCTAAGGGACGTTATAACTCTTCCTCAAGGTGTCATTAAAACGTCATTAACTCAATACTCATAATTCTTATCCGTTACTCAACGTATGACTCGCTTCCCTTAACAACTTTCTTTCCTTAACTCGGATGTCTTTGGAAATCTTAATTAGGACTATCACATACTATTTTTTACTTGTCCGAACCTCGTATATGTCATGTCCTTCTGGGTCTATTCACTGTACCCTAAGGGGAAATTTCCAAGGTGTAACATTTTAATAGTGAAATGTAAATGATAGAATGAGTAAAAAAGGAGACCTAAATGAATTTTGCTCTGATACAAGCAATAAAGAGCTAATATATTTTTTATATGTCAAATAAATTGGCTCTGATACCATATATATATATTACTACTTAATATAAGAGGGAATGAAGAATTTTTTGTAGTCCTCACAGGGTCATAATTGTAATTTCACTTTTTATTTCATTACTACTTAATGTGCTGCATGTGTTGTCCTTTGCCTGCTTTTACCCTTTTGATTTACATTTGATCTTATCTCACAAGTTGAATAGTACTGTACAACAAGATGACTCACCCAAAAACAAAGTCGGTGTCAATTTTGTTAAAAGCTCCATGGGTTTCCATTTTTTCCATCAGCGCCTTCTACAATCTCAAGCCAAGGTAAAATCTTCTTTTGCTCTTTCTATGAATTTTGTGTAATCTACATCTTTTACTTCCAGGAATTGGTTTTTATTTTATCTTCTCTCTATCTTTTCATTATTTTTTTGTTATTCCCAATTTCTTATGGGCTGAAGTTGGAGGAACAGGATAAGTGTAACTCATGAATAAGGGAGTGGGATCTCTATTCATGACATTATGGCTCACTATTTTCATACAAAGTCAAGTTTTTAGTGATATAGTAAGAAGAAGGCAGCCAAGAAATTTTTGTAAAGTCAAATTAATCCTCAAGTCTTCATTGGACTGTTCGTCAATTTTCTATATGTTAAAACAAATTAATGGAATGTCTGGAAAATTTGAGTTGCAAATTTTGACGACTTCACTTCATAATCAAATACAAAACTATACTTTTTTCTTTTCTTGTGTACATTTGGTGACAAATCACCATTATGATTCAATCCTCTTCATCTCCATATCTACTCCTAATAACACCCATCACTCTTCTGTGCCTTTCATGTCAGCAACCCTCAAATATTTTATGATTAAGTTTATGACATATGATTATCACATTTTACCATATTTTAGGCGTAAGATGTTTTCCCTTTCATAATTTTATATTCTCTATATGTGTCTACAAAACCTTTTATATTGAAATCCAAGAAAATAAACAATTTTTAATCCTTCAAACATGTTTATGGATCAGTTTATAAGAACAAGGCATAAATGAAGTCAAGAAATCTACCATGGATGTATCCCAAGAATACTATTAATAGCATCTCAAGATGAAAAAAGGCCAGTTCTTTTCAAAAGGACGCAATTTCCTATACGACTATGTTTTGTTATGACCATAAATAAAGCGCAGGGTCAAACATTGGATTTTGTTGGAATTTATTTGTGAGAACCTGTCTTTTCACATGGTCAACTTTATATTGCTTTATCAAGAGCAAAGAGTTCAAACCGTGTAAAAACGCTGATTCGGCCCCCAATAGCAACTGATCATGATGATCACTCGACAGATAATGTAGTTTATGATGAAATCATTCAAAAAGTTGTTCTGCAAAGATAATATAGCATAACCAATTACTGTTTTGTTCTTTCTCCATTTTATTTTGCATTATTTACTTTTATCATTCCGTATACCAACCCTATCTTCTTTTTGCTTTTCCCTTTTTACAGTATCTACTACAGAATATGGAATATAGGCTTAATATTAATGGGATAACTCGGCAAACGAGAGAGTGGACATGCAAAGTGCAACTTATTGAAAAATCTAGAGCAAGATAGAGTAAAGATGGGCGGACACGATTTCAAATCACGATTGTGCAAGATGAGACGGTAATCTTGCTACTTCCATGCTTACTATTCCAATAATTTATGATTTATTACTTATTTTCATCTATAGTAAAAATCATGTAAAATTATAAACGGAGACAAAAATTGATCTTTTTAATTTCACCTTGTATACTTTTTAATATCTATTTAACTGGTCATTTGTAAGTACCGAAAGAACAAGTTGTTGTTGTTTTGTATGGGGATGACATAGAAAAATATGAAAAGAAGTTCACTCATTTCAACACATATTTGATATCAACCGCAAAAGTTAGGGCACCTCTATCCTATGGAATTCCTGTTAATAGGTTTGAATGGGTTCCAGATAGATCTACTGTTGTTGAACAAGTAAAAGAAGACAATGTAGAGGATCCGCCATTGCCTGCTCCAATGAGATTAAACACAATATCTTTAGCGAATCTGGACCAAGAGCCACGGTATGTGGAGTTTGGTACGGAGTACTTCACTGTGTATTTTTAATTATACTTATATGTCGTTTCATGAAATAATATTCACAACACCTCTATAAACAGACATACTTGCTATTGTTGTGAGTTGTGGTGCAATAAAGATTGCTGGCATCCATGAAAACAAATGTCGACAAATCATTGTCATGGATACAAAGTAAGTCCGCTAACATTCTACTTATTTGAAAATTGTCAATGATTGTAAACATATTGAATTTCAGGGCAGTTCTTGTTTGTAGTATCATTAAAATACAATATTAGTGTTAGTTCTTGTTTGTAGTATCATCAAAATACAATATTAGTGTATTTACCTCATGTGTTCTGTGGTTTTATTTTCTATTTACAATTTTTAATTTCTTTTAGAATATCAAAGTCAAATTTCAATTCATATCGGGGGTTTAAGTTCCATTTATGTTTCTCTGTTTGAATTTTTTATTATGTTTTGATTCTTTCTCTTTTTTAATCGAGCTTCATAGTAGTATTTTATTGGTTGCTTATTCTTAAATATTCTGTGATGAGCCATTGGAGCATTTTCCCCTGCATTTGCATTGGTTTGCTTTGGCAAAGATAGATTTTTTTCTTGATAGATTGGGATAGTATAGGGTTTTGCATAGTTTCTATGGCAGTAGGTTCTTTCTTCTTACAGGATTGGGTCTGTGTTGGACTTTGTTTAGGTTTCTCTTGATTTGATTTATTTCAAACATTTTCTGGTTTTAAATTCCGTTGCGAGAGCATTATGTTCTTGAGTTTCTCCCTCCCTTGAAAATTTGAAGGAACTTGTTTGGTCTCCAGCTCTCTCTTGATAAGAACTATATATAGAGCAAATAGTATAATAAACAGAAATGGACCTCATCAATTTGAAGAGGTGCAATGTAGGCTACATCTTATTCTTCCCTTAGTTGACAATCTGCCCTCAACTTTTCTTGCTCTTTGGCCCTTCCACTGCCAACTGCCAATTCTTGTTCTTCCATTGATCTTTGTAATATCTCCACTAATGCAGCTAGGGAAACTGGACCCTCCAACTATTTAAAAGAAGATTTAAGTACCATATATGCTTAATTACATCTTACCCTTAGTTGAGTCTATTCCTAATTAGGCAAATGAGAAAAAAGTTTACAAACAAAGTAATTAAAAAGTCTATGTTCTTACTATAGGAGGAGCAGATGAAGCAAGGAAAATGGAAGCTGATGATGACTTTGTAGTAGTAGAATTAGTAGACAATAACCCCACATTATAAGCCATGGTTCCATCAGGTTGAAACAAGCCATAATTCCTCTCCAAAGTTAGCCCTGGTTTCATGTCTTCATTAAACAAAGCAATCACATAAATATCTAATCTCACATTGGGTCTCAAAGGGGTCCCTTCATTAAGAAATTGCCTCGTTAAAATGTTCCTATTGTAAATTGCTATATTTTGTAGTGTGGCACCAATTTCATTAGAGTCACCTTTAAGCAAGAACATGAGTTGACATAGGAACTCTCTTGTATGGCATGATGAAGCCAAAAGCATTTTACTAGATGCTTTTGTAAAGTCGCAGACTATCGACTATAATGGGTAAAATGTGCTATTTTTATTGATCTCCGGTTTCATCCAAAAAAAATTGGTGTAAGGTCTAATTCTTTTGCAATATCTCAATTTCTGTGCTATATGCAAACTGCGTCTAATGGTACAATCATAATGTGTTGGGATGAAGTAAGAACAATCTCAACCTACTCTTACAGGTAGAGAGGCACTGTTTTAATCTCCTTTTAGCCTCTTGTTCAAGGGATGCGCCCTATGCAGATTCACTATTTTCTAAAAACTACTTCCAAATAATTTGACAAAAGTATTGAAAGGCAAAACCAAATGATAGTGTCCATGCTTTATATTAATACAGTAGCTTCTAAAATGTTAGCGGTGAAAACCTATAATCTCCTGCCATTAGCTTACAAGAGTTACATAATCCCATTAAGGTCACTCCTAAAATTTTCAGCTGAAGGGGGGTAGGAATTGGCTAAAACTGCAAGTGAATTAGGGGAAGAGACTTGAATGAATTGGCTTAGCCCTATTTTAACAAGTGCTGCATGGATGTTAACCATGGCTGGCACAAGATATGTCATTAAAGACGTGTCACCGTTAGTGTGTCTAAAACACAGTCATGCATTGAGTCCCGCTGTCAACGGGGACTAGCAATTTTCTATTTAATTAAGTTTTAAACCATGTCGATGTAAAGCATATTACTTGGGTACAATTAAATTTATATAATTCAGTGCTTACACTTCTTGTTATTGTGTACATACTACCAATTTATTAACTATTGCTAATTATTTCTTCTCTATAGTATGCACCATTGTATTTTTACCTTGTGGGAAGACTTTGCTGAGATTGATGGAAGCAAGCTAGCTGCACAAATTGAAGAACATCCAGTAATCCTAGCAAAACGAATTGCATGGTCTTCCTATGCTGGTGTGAACTAGATTTTATTTTTTTCTGTGTATATTAAGAACGTTAATTGTTTTTACTTATAAGATTTACAACACAGGGACATTCGTGACAACACGATACAATTCTGTAATATTGATAAATTTGTTCTATCCATAGGCTGCAGAATTGATGAACTGGTATGAGATAAATACACGACAATGTACAATCATGTACAAAAAGCTAATTGTGTATATAACCCAAAATAATATAACTATGTTCATTTACAGGGCGAAAGAGAAAGAAGAAATGTTGAGCACATATACGCAAAGAAGTTCTCCAGAAATAGCTTCATCGCCAATTCTTATATCACTAAATGATGAGGCTATACCTATAGGAATTATTCAAGCACAAACTGTGGTATGTCCAACATATGCTACCATATATTTAGATTCAATACTATTACTAGCAACAGAACTAATCTTATGCACTTCTCTTTTTTGAATAGATGCAATCTTTTCACGTTGAAGGTAAAATATCGTTGTTGGATGATAAGCAGCTGTTTTATGATTTAATGTATTCAAAATGCAAGAACTTTGTTAGGACCAAGATAATAAAAGCTATTGATTGTGTAAAATGTGATGAGCATGCGATGTTAACACCCAGGTAACCAAGTGTCTTTATTCAAGGGATAGCTTTTATAAACTGCATCTTTTATGATCCAATTTACTTTCTCAAATAATTTATGAATGCAAAAACATGTAATTACTACTTATATAACATGTGCCACTTTCTAGTCCAAATTGCAGATGGAAGTGGATCAGCAATTGTAATAGTAGTAGGTGAACCTGGGGAGAATCTTCTATCAATAAAAGCTGAACAAATCTATGAAACAATTAACATAAAGGTACAAATGAGTTAGAATTCAATTGAGATTCTTCACTTCAATCGATATCTTAGAACTTGAAGAGCTCCTTCTTAATTGCGGAAAGAGCCATTGCCCCTTCAGGATATTCAATAACATCTTGCTGACAAAGTGTTTGAAGTACAACTGAAGAAATCATTTTCTAGGAATTCTGATGAAACACCAGCAAAACTGTTCACTTTGTCATTTGCTGAGAAGCAGGATACTCTCCAATTGCTGGCAGCATCAACTTCTACAAACTGGAGAAAGCAGTAAAAGAGAACTTGACAAGGTATCATCATCAGAAGAACAAAAAAAGCTAACAATTGGAAGTACCTCCTCTGGCAAGAGAAAACAGACTGAGTGAACAACTCCAACCAAAAAAACTGCATCTTCAAGCAAAAGGGAGGGTATTGAACCAGTCACTCCAACTAAGGAAAAGTAAAGGTCAGTAAACTATGTAGAATGCTTCGAGTATTGTAGAATAAATTAAGCCTAATTTTACCTGCGTTTGATAATAACCACATATCCCTTATTTCTATTTACAGTTCATTATGACTGTAGCAAGCTTGTACATACGTCTTTCGGTGGCTTGTATATACCAAACTTTTGATGACCCAGATGGCCATGGATCAACAGTTAGAACATACAGGAATATCCGTGCTTGTAGTTTTTAGCCTTAGTTTTGCCTAGTGTGAATGTTTTTGTCAAATAGCACAACTTAGGAGTCTTGTAACTATAATCTAAACTGCTTGTTGCAAAATGCAATGTAAATATGATCTGCTTTTAGGTTTGAATTAGGTTCTCCTTCGTAAAAATGCTTATCTTTTGGGAATCATGTACATAATGTTCTAAGTTGTCTGTTTTGTACTTCAAAAAAATGCTTTGAGATAGGAAAACCTATCAGTTTGTTAATTAAATTTCTGCTTATGGTTCATTCTTGTTTTCACTGCTCTGAATCTGTAAAATTGACATTTAGAATCCATAGTGATAAAAGTCTATCTTTTCCTTTCTGTTTTTAACTATCAAAGTTGTTAATTCTTTCAGTAGAAATCTCTAGCATTTAGATAATAACTTTTTTAGGGGGCGAGGTGAATGATTCTACTTGTCTTTATTCAACTTTGTGTAATGTTTTAATATATTTTTCTAGACAAATATTGCTAAAAGTAAAGATCTAGATTGGTACTTCTTTTGCCCAAGGGAGAGGAAGTATGCAAGTGGAGCCAGAATGAATCGCGCTACTGAAACTGGATACTGGAAAATTACTGGGAAAGATAGATCTATTACTTATGATGAGGAGATTGTTGGATCAATTAAAACACTTATTTTTCATCAAGCTCATCCCCCGAAAGGGCAGAGAACCAATTGGGTTATTCACGAATACAAGTTTGAAGATAAAGAATTAATATTTTATATTTTGAGTTTGGGCAAAAGACGCCGTCGTAACGGTTGTAACTAGTGTGTATATATATATATATATATATATATATATATATATATATATATATATATATATATATATATATATATAGTCCTGTCTCCTCTTATCTTTTCCGAAACATTTGAGATGAGATGGGACGTTATCCTGAAAATCGAGCGTTGCAATATAATTTACCCAATTATGAGTCGGGGTTGAATCCATAGAGAACAATATAAAGGCGATTAAGAAAGTATAGGATTTATCACCGACTACACTAAGCCAAACACTTTTCATATTTGATTTTTTTGATTTAAAAACTAACAAAAATAAAACTGACTAGAAAGCATGTAAAATGATCAATGACCACAAGCATGGATACAAGGGAAATTACTCTCAAGTAACGATCTAATGTATTTTACGATTTTTCAACTAAGAGCGAGTTCTAGATGTAATTAAACATGGGCTATGTAGATTTATCAAAAGTCTCTTGACCAAATTGATAAATGTCATTACTAAGCTTTCTCAAGCCTTAGAATGTAGAAAATGTGAATACCCATTTTATTTCAGGTTAGCTTTCCTATCTCTAGCTCAAGCTATTAGATGGGGTTTAAAGCCTCAAATCCTTGCTATCTAACTCTTTTCCTAACTTTTACATTCTTTCTCAAGCAAAGGAAAAGTATTTAGACACAAATAATGTTGGCCACCATTAAAAGTCATTAAAGCTTGAAGAGTTAATAGAAAAATATCAACTCACTACATTAGAAATAAAAGTCATTCAATACATAAGCAAAACAAGAGTTTCAATTCAAACTTTAACAAATGAATATCTCCATAAAAAAGATTAAAGTGATGGAATAATATGCTACACACTTAGACATACAATACAAAGCAAGAGTTGAAGAAATGAGTAAAGAAATTCTCATTGAGTGCATCCAAATCTTCAAACCCTGGTTGTAGTTCTTGCTTCTAAGCTTGGAAAATGGGCAAAGATGATGTTTCCCTCCACCCCCCCCCCCCCCCCCACACCTCCCAAGTCTTTCTTTTTATGGATTCCCAATCTTCTCAAATTAAGATTTTTGCCAAAACACCCCCTGATTTTCAGCATTTAAGTTCTGGCCGTTTTTGCATGTATAGCCACTTTTTTTGTTTTCTTCAATTTGATCTCTTTTTGACTTGTTTTTCACTTGGTTTCTTCCAAAACTCTTCTCAATCATATGAACCTATAAAATGAAACTAAACAACATTAAATACACTATTTTCTTAATCAAAACATAACAACAATCTAAGATTAAAGAAGAAATAAGTTGGTAAGTTAACAACTTATCAAACCCCAAAACTTAAACTATTGCTTGTCCTCAAGCAAATCAAATCATACAATTTCCTTCAAAGGACTCGATTTAAAACTGCACCAAAAGATCATACCAAGTCAAAAAGTCTACATTAAGCACAAACACATGACTTTGATTGGTACTAACAATTAATCCAAGACATATGTATCACTAACAACTTCTTAAAAATTTCATTTCATTTCAAGTGATCAAGCACCAAGTTAATCATAGTAGCAATCAAGACCTCACACTAAAGCTTCAAAATTTGCCTCATTATCGCAAACAACTTTATTTTGTTCATTACTTCCAATTGGAAAATGGAACACATTCACAAGTCAAATCTCCATGTGCCCTCACAATCAAGAGAGAATCCCAAACTCACAAAATGAAATTCAAAATACAAATGGGATATCAAATTGAAAGAATTAACTCTCTTCTCTCACAAAGATGTTCAAATGCACAAGTATTACCATAAGCTTGCCCTTCATGTATTTCTCCACTAATGTAGACACACTTGGTTCAAAATGAATTAGAATTTAAAGGGTTGTAATGTAAGCTTTTTGTTTAAGGTAGGGCACAATTTGGGTAAGAGTGACTCAAAACCTCCCTACGCACTACAACTTGCAACAATCAAAGCACACTTCCTTTCAAACTTTTCCACCCTTTTCTTCATTTTTCATTTCACCAACTAGTCTTCTCTTTATTCACAACTCTTTATTATTCCTTTTTTTTTTTTTTCCTATTCTACTACTTCATCTTTTTTGTTTTCTTCTCATCTTTTCACCTTTAAAGTAACTCCCATATCACAACTTTTTCCAACCATCACCCCCAAACTTATGCTTTTAGCCGATGTTTGCACTTTCAAAATACTTAGGGAGGTAGGATGCCAAAAGATAGGTAAATAAAGAACAAAAGGTTAATCTTGTAACATGGTTGCCAAAGAAAAGGTTAAAGGCTCAAAAGTGGTTGACTAGGGAAAATATTCAAGGTTAGGAAATTTAAGGAATAAATACGGTCCAAGGAAGGCCTAACATCATTTTTCAAACCAAGTGTAGTCTAAGATTTCGCCTTAAAACTCATTCTGAACAAGTTCTAGACCACAAATAATGCAAAAGAAACCACAAAAACCTCACCACACATGGCACGTGAAAACCCAAGTATAATATGTATCCAAAACCCAAATAAACTCAAAAAGTCACTCATAGCCTAAAGAGACTAATTAGTGAAAGTAAGAGCCAAAAATTGAGTTTAAAAGTCATCACATGTCACGACCCAATTTAGCTAAGTCATGCGGGCAGTTACCTTTCCCACCTCGGTAAGCAAACCGTCAACCCAATGATAGTAAAAACGTAAATAAAAAATTAAATAAATGGAAGAGAATAAATCACGTAAGTCTGACGATAATAATACAGAACAAGTGCAGAAATATGAAAATACGCCCCAGAGTCTGGTCTAATCCATACAAGAGCATCTAGCTAGAAATATACAAGTCTGGAATATAATAATACATCAAGTCTAAATATGTATCATAATGGAAAGTAAGACATAAATAAGAGGAGTCTTCAAGGCACTGGACGTATCGTGCTCACCCTGTAGACTCTAAGCAGTCCTGATAACGACTATTAGCCATGAGAGACGGAAGTATATCCAACTTGGAATTCTGCATTCATAAAAGAATGCAACAAGTACAGGTCAGTACAAAACCACAGTAATGATAGGTATCATAGGCCGACTCGTATAGCTAACATAATTCAGACAATAAAGTAAGATAAGCAGATAAATCAACAAGTATAAATCAAACACAAGTCAGAACTAAGTACACGTCATCACCTAGGTTGAAGCATCTAAACCCAAGTATGCCAAGTCTCAATATATCCAATCTGAAACCAAACAACATAAGTAAATCACTAGATCATCACAATATAAGCTATAATGCAATGATGTATGAATGCAAATACAATGCAATGCTGTGTACACATGTACTCCGGATGGAAGTATCGACGTCACGGCAAAGACAACCAGGGTGACTTGTGAAGTCAAAGTACTACTCGTCCCGAATCTTTGCCCAACAGACAGACGAGACTCCTGATCTTTGCCCACTGAGGATTTTCATCAGCACAACTCATGGGGGACCTGTCACGACCCGACTAGGGGGCCATGACGAGTACTCGGAGTTTACTACCCAAAGACCGTGTATCTTTCTAGCTTTCATACTCCTCCCAAACAAACTAATCTCTCAAGGTAAACTTACTATGAAATGATCACCAACATCTCCCAAATTATACATATAAATATGCATAGGCCCACAAGGCTACAAAAATGATATATAGAATATACACTAATAAGATTACATAGCACCTACTACCCACACATATGTATCTACGAGCCTCTAATAGAATACCGAGATCATAAGGACGTGACAGGACCCCGCCATGCCCCAAATATGTACAAAAAAGAATATACCAATGAGCGGCGACTCCAGAGTAGTGGAGTGATCCTGTACAGCTACCGGTAAGGCTCCTAGGTGTCCAAGACATCTCCCTGTCCACTTATGGGCATGAACAAGGCGTCCATAAAAGAAAGGACGTCAGTACGAACAATGTACTGAGTATGTAAGGCATATATGATAACATAATAAGGAAGTATAGAAAGCATAAGAAGAAAGGATAATTGTAACTACTTGCCTCTTGAGGCGAAATCATGCATGCTTACTTTTACTTTCAAAGCATATCACATATATATGCATAAACTGTCTGAATCAATAACGTCATTAGCCCGTGTCCGTGCCTCCCGCGTCCGGGGTAATCATCTCACGCCGCCCACTAGTGGTGATGCCCCTGCCGTACAGACACGATGTTATCATAAGCCTCCCACCTTAGCGGTGCTGCCCGGCTATCTAGGCATGGTGTAATCATCATTATCTATAAGCCGCCCACCTTAGTGGTACTGTCCGGCCATCTAGGCACGGTGTAATTATCATTATATTCTTAACTTGAAGCATGCATAAGAGCTCAAGTAAAAGTTGTAACTCTATCGGAGTGACGTAAGGTCGGTAACCTTCAATTATTTTATCGAATAATCATAATCGTCATGTCTCACCTTGAACGAACTAGCATTATAAGGAGAGACTACCAACAATGAATACATTAAGGAATCATGAACATCATAATAGCATCACATCATGAGCTTTAAAATCTCTGGACATAGATTCATCATTATCATTATCATATTCATAACACATCTCGTAGCGCTATCTCATGAAAAGCTCTTAGTAATCATGGACTTGTAATTTTTTTGAAATGTAAGGAAGTCATGGAAAGATAGAGGAAATCTTGTTATAGGAATCATGCCTTAGAAAAGAAGGGGTTGGCCTTACATACCTTTATGTCTCTTTAATTCTATCGACTAAATGGTTTCCTTCCAAGCTCGAGATTCTACATTCAAGAGAAGTCGTACCATGGTTAAGCCATTGAAAACATGCCTAAGTTAAAGCTAAGCAACTAAGAGCTAATGAAAATTTGGGCAACATTTCCTTTGTTTCTACAACTTTCTCCATGTAATAAACAACTCCCAAACATCATTAACAACACCCAAGACACCATAATCAATAAACTTCTTCAAGTAAAACATTATTCAATCCTTTCAATGCTCTTCCAATGTCATCCATAACCAAAACTATGACATAATATCATATATATTCTCATATAATACTCCTTTAACATCATTTGTATTATTCACCACAAGATTGTACTCATAACATGTCAAGAACTATAATTCAAGTCAAGTTAATGTTCCAGAATACCACTATTTTCATATTTAAAATTCATACTCTACTTTCTTCCATAATCCAAGTCTTTCAACTACTCAATATTCTTAGCAACATGAATTAAATGTGAAACTCACCTTTGATCACATAGAAATGGTCTTTAGATGAAAATACTCCACTTGGAGAAAAACTCAACTTCAATTCCAAAGGAATTTCTAGATTCCATTAACCCTAATGAGCACCTATACACTTGATTTCCCTTGAATGTTGGTGATTAATTCTTGATTTCTCTTAGGTATGTACTAATATGAATTGGGGAATATTCTAGAGGTTTCAAGAGTTGAAGAGAAAGTGAAATCTGAAAATTATGAATAAGGGTCGTTTATTTATAGCTGGAAGCAGAAAATTCCAGAGAGGCAGTTCGATGGCTGGTTCGATGGTCCCGTCGACGTGTCAACGGTCCATCGACTTGTCCCGTTGATTTACGCCTGCAGATTTGAGTTTGCAGAAACATATTGACGGTGCACAGTGACGATCCGTCGACAGGTCGACGGCCCGTCGACGCTAACTGGTGTTTGCAGAATTTCCTGAATCAGTTCAAATTGCGTCGATTCTATCTTTTCAACTTATAACCCCGTAAATTACCAGGAATACCTGCTGGTACATTTGTACATGGGGTAAGACACTTTCTACCTTACCTTTCTCCAACGAGCTTTCTTCTCTCGCCTCAAATGTCTTTGGAATCTTAATTAGAATCATTAAGTATCCCTTCTTACTTGTAGGGCATCATATACACCTTAACTTGCGTTAGTCTATTCACCGCACAACAACCTGAAATTTCGAGGTGTAACATTCTCCCCCCCATAGGAACATTCGTCCTCGAATGTTAAGTTCTCAGGGATTCTACAAAAAATTTGCCAGAATTTTCCCTGTAATATGGCACTACCATCCCAAAGACAACAACCCAGAGTAACATCACCTCACAGGGCTACAACAACCACAACAAGAAAACATGGCCACACACGACCCAAAGCATTACAAGAAAGCATTACATACCTAGGAACAACGGCATTTCATCTTGTGCCTCTTCTGGGGGTGGAAATAGGTGCAGATATCTGGACTTCATATCTTTTTACACTTCCCAATGCACCTCTTTTAGTTCCGCGCCCCCTCATAATACTTTCATCAAGCTTATTTTTAGTTCTTCTTTCACTACCTCAGAACCATTTGGGAGGGCAGTAAGAAATCCTCTCAGAGTCTTTTAGTAATATTTCTAAATCTGGCTTCAAGATGAAATTTCCACATTCCACTAATTTGATACTCTCCCATTCTTGCGAGCTTCATACGAACGACCATTTGGATATATCATTCCTAGATCATCTTGACAGGTCTTTAAAGGTCTAACGTACGTGCTTCTAGCATGCCTTGGAAAGTTAAAAAACGATCTCTATCCGCTTATCCATCTCAGAATGGGGGGTTTACTAGAATAACCTATCTTTCCCAGATCTCTCGAAATGCATCGATCTTCAGGTACCGGTAAAGAACCAAGCATTTTGGCCTGAAAATTTTCCATAGATAGTTTATATCATTCTTTATAATTGCAACACCCATCTCAGCTTTAGGTTCATCCTCATTCTTGACTAGTGCCACGAAATTGTCTTACACAAGTTTACTCCCTATTATTTTCTTCACCACTACCTCTCGCTTTCAGTTTCTCATTTAAATCCATCTTACTGCATTTACCTCGTGATGTGGCCTTAATTCCTTCGAGTTTGAGTAACTCTAAGCTTGGAATTCTCGTATCACCCACACACTTTCTCTTCTAAACGATCATACATATTTTCTCCTCTTCATTATAGGTTGCTACCATCAACTATTCACATGCTTTCAAATAGTTCGTCTCCATTTCAATCAAATTCTATTGTTAACTCCGCATCCTTCCATTAGCAAGACATTACCAAATTTTGAGTCAATTATTGTTTTGCCTTCAAAGCTTTCCCTGTACAATGTTTCCCCAATCGTTATGCGACATTGGAACTTCGCATCCATCTGTCTTGCTTGCGGTGGTTATTCCACTTGACTTCCCATCTTAGTCCATCATTCACTTCTCCCTCTAATCCTAAGCTTACTCTCATCGCCTGTATCTCCTCACTATGAAATCATTCGCATGAGCTCTTATTGTATGGAAATATCATTTTATCCTTGTCTATCTTACGCTTAAACTGAAGCCGAAATGCTCACGTGATGTATCTTCTTGAGGCTAATACCGCTCTCCTATCATATGCCCATCCTTTAACTCTACCTCATAACCCACCTTATTGTTGTATAACTGCCATGTTGAATTGTCCGCCCGTTTTCCATTCTATGGCCCATATCTTGTATTATCTCATTCTTACGCCTCCGGCTGCCACGTTGCCTCGGAAAATCGAAGACTACTTCTTTGATGGTCTCTTTTTGGTTACCGTTTTGTTGCCATAGCTATTAAACCTTGAGGGAATTGTCTTTACCTCAATGTTTCTTTCATTACTTCTATCAATACCCATAGACTGTTCTGTATGTTCACCATTCCATCGGTGTAGCTCATAACCGCTCTATACTCCCTATGCCAAATCGTCCCCAAGCTCGCTCTCTCTTGGCTCACCTTTCCTCAATAACCTCTCCCTAGGACCTTTACCGTATAACCCACCGAGGATGAAATTCCATTTGTTGTTGTCCTGACATATGTATAAAGTCAGTCCATTGATCATTCACAACCAAACCTTGTTCCTTCTTTCGTCTTAACCCTCATCCTTTCCTCAAATGATTTCATTCATATGACAATAACCCTAAACCTATTTCAGAGTACCATTGGTCTTCTCTCTTCTCTCAGAACACCATCTTTTGATAAAACTGTAACTTAAATTTCAACATCAATCCCTCTACACTCTTCTCCAATCAGTTCACACTGCTATAGGAGTATTGTACTATGTTATCCCAACATATTAATAACGGGTTAACACATGGTCCTTTTAGAATTCTTTGTATGGATGTTGCCTAAACTCGCTCTTCATGCATAGGATATCTTACTCGACACTGGGTTCCATAATTCTCATCATAACTTAATTAGCCACACTGTCCGTACATCATGATTCAAAATTTCTATCACTTCATGACTCCTGATTACATTCCCACTTAATATTAGAATATCCATAGGGTTTAATTCTATTCCACCCTCTGTTTATGGAGGTACTGCTCTAGTAGACTTCCCTCCTATTTGCCTCGCTCCTACCCTTCCTTCTTTGTTTCCAACATTTCCACGACACACATCACGTATACTGAGCATTCATCACTTGTCATCCTTTTTTGTCGCCAATAGATCTTATCTTATTTTCGCTTTCCCTCATATCTGTAATAGCAATCCCTGTCATATAATCGTTTGAGTAAATTCCTAGATATATAACCAAAACTATAACACAGAACACAACTGCGGTCATAAGGTTACCCAATTGCCAGGCAAGGAGCTTTTGTGAACACATCTCTTTTACTCTCTTTCCTCGAGGTCTCACCGAGGTCAATAAGGCTGGCTTATAGTGATATGAAAGTTTCCTCACACTATAATCATCAGGTGAAGCCTAGCTTAATAATCTGATTCGGCGTACCATGCATCGGCTTATACGTATACATCAAGTTTATCTCATAACTTAATGTTCCCCAAAACGAAGAGAGCTAGCCAAATTTTCTAACTTAAAACTTCTTCTAGAGTGCTTATCGCTTTGTTGACACCCAATTTTGACCCTCCTTTCATCCAATTCGTTTTCTTGAGTTTTCAAATTAGCAAAATATGAAAAATCTATTTTTACCGCTATTTTATTACTGCTGCAACTATTATTAGTACTATTATAATTATTGCTATAATTATTACTACTATTATTATTATTATTATTAATGTTGTTAGTTACTACTAATATTATTTTTATTAATGTATATCTACTATTATTACATAATATGGATATAAGATCTTTGATAAAATAGAAACCAAAGAAATGAACACGGAAGAAAGGAAAGGCCCAACACTTAAGGGTCAAACGAGCCCCATAATTTTTGGCCAATTAAAACCCACAAAGATGCCCATAAACAAAAGCCCAACGTGGAGAGCCCAGACCATTTTAGAGGGGATCAGTCACAAACTGGGGTTGCAATTTCCAAACCTTTCATCTAACATCCGCCGCTACACATCCATGGAACATTTATTTTCCATTTCTGATTAAATTCCAAAGCTTTCATGTCCTCAAATCAGAAGTGTTAGGCCATTTCGAGGAAAGAAATCTCTCTCATCTGATTTTAGAGTGTAGCAGTGACCAAGAAACAATCTTCTCATTTTCTTGCCTCAAGACGCACCGAATCTCTCCGTTCAAGGTCTCACCATTTTGGGCAAGAAGTGAATCAAATCACGTGAAGATCGAGCCCATCCACATAACATCGTTCAAATTCAAACGGTTGTGTTGACCAAATTTCAAACCTGGTGTTTAAAATCCCGCCTAAACTAACCCTAATCTGCTCCTATAAATACCACCTTACATCTCCAAAAAGAAAAGGAGGAACCCTTTTTAGCCGCCACCCCCTTTGAGCTATTAATCCCCGTCATACTATTTTTCGTAAAAAGCACTAAGTTCTTTTACTTTCTTATTGTCTCTGTTAAAACCTCGAATCAGAGCATCGTTTGTGTTCGAGTGTAGATCGGAGATCCAAAGTCCCACTTCACTGCACCCATAGCAGGTCAGTGGTGTCTCTTTTCTCTTCGATTCCGTAGCTTCAAGCATGGTTATGATTTTATACATATATACTGTGGAAGTATGGCTAGTTTCTTTATTTTTTTTTTATGACATTTAACATGTTTCTTGTCAATCTTTGTTGTTGTTTACTTTGGATTTCCCATTATGTGTTTACTGCTTCTTTAGAAATCATGAGTCAGTTAGCTGTTAATAGATATGTATGTGTTAGAAATCATCTTTAATTATACCATGTTGTTTCTTCTTGTTTATTGGGGTAACTTTCAAAAAAATAAAAAATAAAAAAAATTTGTGTATATTCTATGTCTAGAAGTCCTGGCTCAAAGTCTTATTCATGAATAGGACATATTGTTGGTAAGTTTAAATTAGCTTAAGGTTGGAATAGAAATAAAGTTTTATACTATGTTTGAAGACTACCGAGTTTTCTTTTACACTTAATATCATGATTTTTAATTTCTCTTATTTATAAACTATGCCCTGTAAAGATTTATTTGAGAGTGTCCTTGCTATAAAATATTATTAATAGTCACTATCTTATTCCTTAATCTTTGGTATTTTGGTTAAACGTTTTGGCAATATAATGGTTTGGCTACATATTATTAGTTAATATCTCCACAATTTCCATATCTGGAGATTTTCGTATCCAGAGAATAGCATGCATTCTTAGTTGCTATGCAGAACACATTTTTAAACTCTAAAAAATTTTCAGACGGGTGTGTGTTTAAATTAGTATATGTTCTTTGCAAAATATGAATTGTGTAAGAATTGCTCGCTAATTTTTATTTCCCCTTCTTTTACATGTACACTTTGGAGCAAATGGAGTCTTAGTTTGGAACTCTCCAAAAATTGGAAGTCTCAAGACGAGACTCGACATACCCGTGCTTAGAATTAGTATACATCATCTTCCTTAGAACTATACCGCATAGCGAGAAAACGAGCACAACACTTGGGGCGTTTATGGCGTCTCTTCTTTTTACTCCATCGTCCAATCTTTTTATGATTGTTTACATATTTGTGTGTGTGGGATCTATCTTAAGTTTTGATATTGCACGTTGAAACTTGTAGCTCACACAGTGCTAACAATGATTATTTATTTAATCCCTTAGGATTCCCACACTAACTATTAGTGAAATAAATAAGATTTTACATCATAGAACATGGCATATGGGCTGTAGATTTTAAACGAATCTAACGGAATATGGTTGGAAGTGCATAAGGGATAAAAATGATTTTCACAAACTATTTTAGTGCTTCCTTGAAAAGCAGGTTTTCAACGTTTTTTTTTAATATTTGTGAATCTTCCGTTCTCACCAAGTTCGTATTTTAATAAATAAGAAGATT
>NC_081342.1:39404912-39424375 GCF_029784015.1 Lycium ferocissimum | reverse complement strand
TCGACTATTTCACAAAATGGGTAGAAGCATCTTTGTACAAGTCGATGACGAAGAAGGTAGTGGTAGACTTTGTTCGCATAACATCATTTGTCGATTGTAATCCACGAGTCAATTATAACGGATAATGGAACTAATCTTAATAGGGGTCGATGCATGAGATATACGAAACATTTAAGATTACTCACCGCGATTCCACCCTTATCGACCTCGGATGAATGGAGCGATTGACGACCCTAAACAAAAACATCGAGAATATTGCGGAAGATGATTGATAATTACGGACATTGGCACGAAAAATTGCCATTGGCCCTTCTCGGTTATCGCACCAGCTTTGTTGTGACTTCAACCTGGGGCAACGCCTTATCTTTTGGTCTATGGAACGGTTGTGTTACCGGCAGAGAGGTAGAGATATCATCCTTGAGGAATTATCCAGTTTGAGTTGAGTGATGCAAGTGGATACAAAATCAATATGAACAATTGATGCTCATTGATGAAAAGAGGATGAATGCAGTGTTATATCTCGCATTTTGTTCGTCGGAATATTTTAAGTTGGTTGCGAAGAGTTATGGACAAGGCTATTTTTCGATTTTGTCTTAAGGCACAAAGTCGTTTATGATTTCATTGGATGGAAATATTAAGGAAAATTTGGGGTTAAAAGTGGAATTATGGAAATTAGTATTTCATGAAATATGGGACCAAAAGATGAATTATGGGAAGTTAGACATTTCATAAAAATTTGGGGCCAAAAGTGAAGTTTTGCAAATTTTATTTCATGAAAAAAAAATTGGCCACATAGGAGGTGGGACATAGGCCACATGTATTACTAATATATGGTAATATAAGATGACAACTTAGTCATCTTTACCATTCCACCTCCTAGAAATTTCAAGAAATGTGGAGAGAAAAAAAGAAGAAGGAGAACGACGAAGAGGGCCAAATAAGCGAACCAGCCCCATGAAAATTTTCCAAGAAAAATTTGTTTCTTCTAGCTTTCATATCAATTGGAAGGTTCTCGTCGACGTGGAGTAGTTGTTGGAACAAGAAAACCGCTTGTTGTCGCGATTTGTCAATTCTAGCCGATGAAGAAGTTAAGTGGAAGGTAAGATTTAATCATCTCTATATGTTTGATAGGCGTTTGTGCATGTTGTGATGTGGAGAAATGAATAAAAACTCATGAAATATGTTGAGTTGAAGTTGGGCCGTGTGTGTTGTGTCTAGGCCGTGTGTAGTGTGTGTTGCATAGGAGTAGTGAATTAATTCTATATAGCTTGTTTGGGTGTTGTTGTAATGTGTGAAAATGGATGAAAATCATGGAAGGTGTGGATTGGTGGTGGTGCTCGAAAATAGGTTATGTTGTTTGGCAAGGAATGAACGAATTTTATTTAGTGTAATTTGGTTGTTGTGTTGTGGATTATGTAATGAAAATGAAGGTGTTGGATGATACAAGTTGAGTTTGGGATCATTTGTAAGCTAATGTAGAAGTTAGCATAATGGTAATATGGTTTCTTATATTTACATGAATGATGTTGTAAAATGTGGTTGTTGATGTATTTGATGAAATTGAAAGAAAGAAACGTATTGTTGTTATTCTTATGGCATTTGGAAAGTTTCGGGTGGAGTGGCCTATTGGTTGAGTCGTTTTGAATATTGTATGGATTTCTTGGAATGTTTTTAAATCATGTGTGAATGGTTGCGGATTAGTAATCGAATATATGAGCATTGGTAGTGAATTGATCGTATGTAGTTATTTGAATATAAATGAAATGTTGCCGAATTGTGTAGAAAGGAATTATTAATGTTAGAATGCATTTGGGATTGAATATTGACATTATTATTATGTTTGTTGGTATTGTTGATAATGATTTGGCCGAGTTAAATTCTCGGATGTCCAATTTATATGGAAATCTTTCTTGAAATTTCGGTAGATAAAGTGTTAATTTGGTATTGAATGCCTAAGTGCTTATGGCTAATGATCGATACCTAATGACGTTATTGTAGATTATGAGAAGTCGAGACTTAAGGTTGGATTAGCTTAGGAAGCGGCTAAGGTATGTAAGGCTTACTCTTTCCTTCTTTGGCATGTCTTAGACGCAATTAAGGCATGACATGATTTGTGCTTGGGGTAACTCCGCTCTTACGTTCCGAATATGTATATGATTGTTATTTGCTTCATGATGTAACATACTTCATATGGTTCTTAAGTCTTATGTATGCTTGGAATTCAAACATGGTAGAAAGAATTTTGTTCCTAAAGATCCTATGTCTAAAAACGTCCGTAACTTTCGTAAACGAAACCGGATTGCTTTGATACGTTCACAAATGATCCTATGACACGTAATGACTTTAACTTTCATGTACGGGCCGGATTGATTTAATGCATATCCGTGGGCCCCGAGGTTTACGTTTGAATAGTCCTAACGACTTGTTTTTAAAAGAACTTAACATGATGTCCACTTTGACTTTCGAACGTCGGCTACCTACTTCATTGAGTCTATGATGATTTATGTGCATATGGTTTCTCGCTACTCGCTCGTGCAAGCTCAATATGTCTTTCATCGAGTCCGGCCGGGTACGTATTCGTGCACATTCCTGCATTGTTCACCGAGTCCCTCGTTAGAGGGCGGGTACGCTATATATGTATATATGTATATGATGATGTGATGATGGGGATGGCGGCCAGATGGCACACCGAGTCCTCTTACTGCGGGGCGGGGACACGCTTCACCGAGTCCCTCACGAGAGCCGGGTACGGTATGTATATATATATATTTGATGGCATGATGACATGATTATGGTATGATTTACTCACCGAGTCCCTCGCCTAGAGGGCGGGGTACGGATATATGTACGGTGATATGATTTTGCTCACCGAGTCCCTCGCCTAGAGGGCCGGGTACGGTATATATATGTACGGTGGTATGACAATATGATTATGATAAGATTTTACTTACCGATATATGTATATGCATGACAAATGTTTTCAAAAGGCAAGTCTTATGATTTTCTGTACTCACTATTTCAGTATGATCCCGCTTATTGTATTTCATGCTTTACATACTCAGTACATATTCCGTACTGACCCCCTTTCTTCTGGGGGCTGCGTTTCATGCCGCGCAGGTACACCCAGATGAGTTGAAGACATTAAGCGAGAAGATGTTCCAGCGGGATTGGCGAGCTCCGGTTGCTCGGGAGGCTTTGCCGAGTCAAAGTATTATGTTATAGTATCATGTTACGTGTTAGAGACTTTGCGAACGGTGTCGTGGGTATAAGATGTCGGTTATGTGAGCGGCTATGTAAGCCAACGAGTTATTACGCATTGTATTATAAGCTCTGTATGTTTCTATATGTTACAGATTTTCATTGATTCGAGAAAGGCAAAAGCATATTATTGTTCAAAAAATTTTCATTATGTATTTGTGTCATGATTTGAGAGTCAGCGTGATTGTGAGTATTATGTGAGTCAGTGGATTCGCTCGGCCCTGAATAAGGGTCGGGTGCCATCACGCCCTAACGGAAATTAGGGTGTGACATGCAGTTTGTCATGGACAACTTTATCAGAACAGAATGGCCAAAGCTTTCAACAAGAAAGTAAGACCGAGACAATTCAAACCAGGGCAATTGGTGTTGAAGCGCATATTCCCACACCAAAATGAAGCTAAGGGGAAATTTGCACCCTAGCGGCAAGGGTCTTACATGGTTCACCGAGTATTATTTCGGAGGAGCACTAATTCTAGCGAGAGAAATGGATGGCGAAGTATGGCGAAAGCTATCAATGCGATGCTTGAAGTCAAGAGATACTACATTTAGGAGCTTTTCATTTATTTTATATGTAATATCCTGTAATGTCTTTCTATGTAATGAAAACTACGTTCCCCCGGTGGGATACGTAAGAAACCTATATCGGGTTTGGTCTTTTTAAGATAGAAATTTCTAAAAAATTTCCATTTGTTTGTAATATGAACTACGCCTGACCTGATTCTTGTGGTGGGATACGTAGGCGGCCTACATAGGCTTCAATCATATTATTAGAAAATTTCAATTTTATTTTGCCTTGTATGTTATGAACTACGCCTGACCTGATTCCCGTGGTGGGATACGTAGGCGGCTACATAGGCTTCGGTCACATTATTAGAAAACCTCAATTTTATTTTTCCTTGTATGTTTTGAACTACGCTTGACCTGATTCCCTTGGCGGGATACGTAGGCAGCCTATATAAGGCTCGGTCTCATCATGTTAAAAGTTCAATATCCTCCTATGCCAGAAACTGGGACAATTTTTAAGGGCATCATTGCAAAACGACATCGAGAGACATGAAAGAGTATATGGTCAACAGAGTCATCAGACAAAGGAAGGACTTTAGAGAAAGGACGTTCGCTTTGTTTCACAACGTGTCACGGTTCAAAGTTCAGCAGAAATTATTTATCACTATATACATATTTACCATAAATTTATGCATATTTCCTTTTGAAATAATATGATTTTTAATCAAATAGTTTTACTAATTGGCCAAGACTTAGAAATGGGTGGAGGTTACAAGTCCAGACAAAGCTGGAAGCATGAAACATCAAGAGCTGGATCTTCAAAGTCAACGCGAATCAACCTTCCCCGAAACTTACAAATTTTCTTTGAGTGCAGGTTTTCAAAATTGCGGAAGCTGAAAATATGTAACGTTTATAGCCTTGCAAGGACTACGCGCCGAACGGTTTGAGTTTTCTTATAACACTTAGGAGGAATTACGCCTCTCAATTGCCAATAATCCTCAATTTACGATAAATTAATGCTTAAGTTTTACAAAGATTTTCAAATGTATCGACGCACAAATATTTTCTATTGCTTTCAAATGCACTGCACATGCATTGCACTACTGTTTTCAAATGTTCTGCGTAAATGCTTTCAAATGCACTGCACATGTATTGCACTACCCCTTTCAATGCACTGCACATGCATTGCACTACCGCTTTCAAATGCTCTGCATAAATGCTTTCAAATGCACTGCACATATATTGCAATACTTCTTTCAAATGCACTGCACATGCATTGCATAACTGCTTTCAAATGCTTTGCATGCCTGGTTTAAGAAACACTGCACACGCACTGCACAAATGCTTTCAACCGCTTCGCGTAAATGTTTCAAACGCACATGCACCGCACAAACGCTTTAAAATTCACTGCATAAATGCTTTACATCGTGAATCATGTTGGTTTGAAAACCCCTATTTTCATCAATCATTGGGTTTTAAAGAAAACCTCATAATGCCAGCTTAGAAAGCCTCATTTTCATAAATCATTCGGCTTAAATAGCCTCATCTTCATATCCGGTTTGAGGCCTCATTTTCATTAATCATCGCCAAAGGCATCATTCTCATGAATCATCGGCCTAGAACCTCATTTGCATTAGCCTTAGCTAAGGCTATCATTTTATTAAATCATTGCAGCTCACATGGCCGCATTCTCATAAGTTAACACTTGAGATGTGTCATTTTCATGTGTTTATTTTACATCGCTTTACCTTCAATATTTATTTATTAACTTTTTATCTAGCTCAAGTTTCGCAGGAGCTTTAGCGCAACGTGGAACTATTTCTTCGGCAGTGAACTGGGGCAATTTGTTGGGAAGGATAATCAGACTTCCCGACAAAGGTCAAGGGTCTACCTCGAACGCTCGTCTCTACCCCCAAATATTCCGCTTACATCCATAATCCGATCATCGAGTTCACACGTATTCATATTTCAGAATTCTCAAGTTCGATATATTTCCTCAATCATAATACCCAGTGTCATTATAATTCGACACTGGGACCATATTTTTCAAAGATTCGCAACAATCGAGACTCATTATTCATAGATTCATAGTTATCCCAGAACAACACACGGCCTGATTCCCGTGCAACCCGAGATATGTAGGCAACTCGGAGACCGGATTTCGGCCACAATTCTCTCAAATTCTCTTTATCCTTACATTCTCCCAAATTCTTAGTCGGGACAAAATGGGCTACTAAGTCAACGTCTTTGCCCGAAAATTCTTTTATCATTACCGGCCAAAGAGGGACAAGTTGTTGACACCTAATTTTGACCCTCCTTTCATCAAATTCGTTTTCTTGAGTTTTCAAATTAGCAAAATATGAAAAAAATTTACCGCTATTTTATTACTGTTGCAACTATTATTAGTACTATTATAATTATTGCTATAATTATTACTACTACTACTATTATTATTATTATTATTATTATTATTATTATTAATGTTGTTAGTTACTACTAATATTATTTTTATTAATATATATCTACTATTATTACATAATATATATAAGATCTGATAAAAATAGAAACCAAAGAAATGAACACGAAGAAAGGAAAGGCCCAAAGCACTTAAGGGTCAAAGGAGCCCCACAATTTTCGGCCAATTAAAACCCACAAAGCTGCCCATAAACAAAAGCCCAACGTGGAGAGCCCAGACCATTTTAGAGGGGATCAGTCACAAACTGGGGTTGCAATTTCCAAACCCTTCATCTAACATCCGCCGCTACACATCCGTGGAACATTTATTTTCCATTTCTAATTAAATTCCAAAGCTTTCTTGTCCTCAAATCAGAAGTGTTAGGCCATTTAGAGGAAAGAAATCTCTCTCATCTGATTTTAGAGTGTAGCAGTGACCAAGAAACAATCTTCCCATTTTCTTGCCTCAAGACGCACCGAATCTCTCCGTTCCAGTCAAGGTCTCACTATTTTGGGCAAGAAGTGAATCAAACCAGGTGAAGATCGAGCCCATACACA
Organism: Lycium ferocissimum; assembly: GCF_029784015.1. NCBI lineage: Eukaryota > Viridiplantae > Streptophyta > Magnoliopsida > Solanales > Solanaceae > Lycium > Lycium ferocissimum. Next base: position 39,417,601 of record NC_081342.1, on the reverse strand, counting down.
CAACATCGTTCAAATTCAAACGGTTGTGTTGACCAAATTTCAAACCTGGTGTTTAAAATCCCGCCTAAACTAACCCTAATCTGCTCCTATAAATACCACCTTACATCTCCAATAAGAAAAGGAGGAATCCTTTTTAGCCGCCACCCCCTTTGAGCTATTAATCCCCGTCATACTATTTTTCGCAAAAAGCACTAAGTTCTTTTACTTTCTTATTGTCTCTGTTAAAACCTCGAATCAGAGCATCGAGTGTAGATCGGAGATCCAAAGTCCCACTTCACTGCACCCATAGCAGGTCAGTGGTGTCTCTTTTCTCTTCGATTCCGTAGCTTCGAGCATGGTTATGATTTTATACATATATACTGTGGAAGTATGGCTAGTTTCTTTAATTTTTTTTATGACATTTAACATGTTTTTTGTCAATCTTTGTTGTCGTTTACTTTGGATTTCCCATTATGTGTTTCATCGCTTCTTTAGAAATCATGATCGTATTAGTTGTTAATAGATATGTATGTGTTAGAAATCATCATTAATTATACCATGTTGTTTCTTCTTGTTTATTGGGGTAACTTTCAAAAAAAAAAAAAAAATCTGTATATTCTATGTCTAGAAGTCCTGGCTCGAAGTCTTATTCATGAATAGGACATATTGTTGGTAAGTTTAAATTAGCTTAAGGTTGGAGTAGAAATAAATCTTATACTATGTTTGAAGACTACCGAATTTTCTTTTACACTTAATATCATGATTTTAAGTTCTCTTATTTATAAACTATGCCCTGTAAAGATATATTTGAGAGTGTCCTTGCTATAAAATATTATTAATAGTCACTATCTTATTCCTTAATCTTTGGTATTTTGGTTAAACGTTTTGGCAATATAATGGTTTGGCTACATATTATTAGTTTATATCTCCACAATGTCCATATCTGGAGATTTTCGTATGCAGAGAATAGCATGCATTCTTAGTTGCTATGCAAAACACATTTTTAAACTCTAAAAAATTTTCAAACGGGTGTGTGTTTAAATTAGTATATGTTCTTTGCAAAATATGAATTGTGTAAGAATTGCTCGCTAATTTTTATTTCCCCTTCTTTTACATGTACACTTCGGAGAAAATGGAGTCTTAGTTTGGAACTCTCACAAAATTGGAAGTCTCAAGATGAGACTCGACATACCCGTGCTTGGAATTAGTATACATCATCTTCCTTAGAACTATACCGCATAGCGAGAAAACGAGCGCAACACTTGGGGCGCTTATGGCGTCTCTTCTTTTTACTCCATCGTCCAATCTTTTTATGATTGTTGACATATTTGTGTGTGTGGGATCTATCTTAAGTTTTGATATTGCACGTTGAAACTCAGAGCTAACACAAAGGTATTAACAATGATTATTTATTTAATCTCTTAGGATTCCCACTCTAACTATTAGTGAAATAAATAAGATTTTACATCATAGAACATGGCATATGGGTTGTAGATTTTAAATGAATCTAACGGAATATGGTTGGAAGTGCATAAGGGATAAAAATGATTTTCACAAACTATTTTAGTGCTTCCTTGAACAGCAGGTTTTCAAAGTTTTTTTTTTATTATTATTATTATTATTTTTTATTTTTTTTATTTTTAAACATTTGTGAATCTTCCGTTCTCACTAAGTTCGTATTTTAATAAATTAGAGGATTTTGCTTATGGAGTTACTTTTCAAATTAATATTGGCTAATTTTCATTGTTACTTATCCTATTTGATCGCTAAATATATTTTTCTTAAGCAGCTAAAATCAATTGACACTTAGCCGTGATCTATTCTAAATGCTTATAAAAACTTTGGCTGATCAGGCACTTTCTTTTAGTTTAACTTACAACTAAAGTTTATTTTTTTACAAAGTACTGCCTTATTTAATTTAACTAGTATTCTTATATTTTCCATTTGTAACCTCAATAATATTTATAAGCTGTTTTTCCGGATATTTAAAACTCCATACTTGTGTTTTCTTAATCTTAATTAATTAACCTAAGTTTGGCTGGTAACCGTAGTTAGCGGATCTTGAAGGATGCTTAACCCCTTCCCTTTAGAATAACTAGAACTCTTACCTAGAATCACATTAGTTAAGTAGAACATTAATAGAGGTTTAATTTTAAGCAATTTAACTTAGTTAAATAGGTGTGCTAATTTGCCTTAAAAATAATAATTAGGTGGCGACTCCTTAAATAAAATAATATAGGAATCACCAATATATTGTACTCCGCTTTGACCCGGTTAAAATGGGGTATAACACCCTTTAATTCTCCTTAGTGTATAAAACTTCTTTTTATCCCAACCACTTCACTTCCCCTTCTCATGTTCCTTATTCCATCCTATCCTATTCATCATTCCCTTAGCTTAATACGTACTTACTATGTTTATCCCGCATTTAACTACTAACTTCGTCCTTAATCACTCATTGCTTGGCCCTTTTTCTTGCTTCTCGCAACAATCCTGCCTACAGTTCCTACAACTTCCTTTAGATTCCTGAAAGAATTTTGGCAGAGTTTCCTTTATAAACATAACAATCCCAAACCTGCACACAGCCCAGAAAATACATCCCATGCCCTAAAGGCCACATATAGAAACACATAAAATATACAGCTCAGCAGCACAAGGCTGACTACTATAAAAGAATTTAAGTAATAGGGCTTGTCTCATAAGTTATACCTGCACACTCTTTCCAGAATTCCATTGTACATATTATGTCAGTCAACTCTCTCTTCGTGGAGGTTTACTTACTCATAAATCATAATTCTGGCTATCACTGGGTCACTAACAAGCATAGACATCTCAAATCGTTGATTTGGCTCAGATTTCAACCCAATACACTCCGCAACACAAGGAGTGATATATGACAGCATAGAACCCGAATCAATCGATACGTATACATCATAAGAGAGTACTGATAATATACCTGGAACAATATCACAGAGAGACTCAAGATCCTGTCGCCCAGCTAATGCATAGGTATGATGCTGGGATCCACTCGGACTGGGCGTTCCTCCTCGGTCTCTATCACAGCCTGTTAATACCTGCGGTCTTTTCCTAGAAGCGTGTATCGATGATGAAGAGCCAGCTGCCAATCCTATAGGCCGAACCTTATCTCTACTACATATCCATGGACAGTCGCACCTGAAATGGCTTGGCCGAGCGCAAGCATAACAAACATTCAAACCCAAGCGGCACGGTCCAGAATATAACTTTCCACACCGAGTACACCGTGGTAAAGGTAATCTCATCTGGCTTGAATCACCCTTGTTCTGGGAATTAGGAACTCTAAAACTCTGAACTGGCCTCAAGAGAGCAAATCTATCAACCCTGGGTCCAGAAAACTGTGGTGGCGCATTAGCTGTTAAACGAGCTGAGTGCCTAGAGAATTGCTGCCTTGGAGCGCCCCTAAACTCATGGTCGAACCCTGAAGATCTGATTCTCTTCCTCTAACTCCTATTACCATGGCCCGCATCGTGCTGCTGAGCTTGAGCGGCTATTAATTGGGTCAGCAAAAGGATAGCCTGTCTCATCTCCCCCTTCGGTATATGGTGGAAGGATGAATCCGGGTGCCGGAGCTAAGGCCGAGACTCCCTTTGCTCCTCTAGAGTGGGTGAAATATGAGAGAACCGAAAAATAGGGCCTTATCGGGCTCGCCCTCCTCCAAATCCATGGGTGGCTCCCGTTCGTCCTCTCTTCGACCACTATCTTGCCCTTCTGGGCTGCTGTAGATTTTCCTTTCATCAACTTTGCTGAAAACATAACGCACGGTTAGGGAAAAGGAAATTCTTATAATATAGCTCTATCACATGATCTATGAATAAGAAAGACGGTCATCATTTCTAAATGCCCCGCAACCTCTTGTTTATAAGTGTGGCACGCTTCACACCCATAAATATTACTCTACTGGACATGGCTCATAGACACACCCTAGGACGGAACTGCTCTGATACCACTTTTGTTACGACTTGACTAGGGGGCCGACGGTACCCGCAGCTTACTACCACCGCACTATCATTCTAGCCTGTATACTCCTCCCAAACAAACTAATCTCTCAAGGTAAACTTACTATGAAATGATCACCAACATCTCCCAAATTATACATATAAATACGCAGAGGCCCAAAAGGCTACAAAAATGATATACAAAATATACACTAATAAGATCACATAGCACCTACTACCCACACATATGTATCTACGAGCCTCTAATAGAATACTGAGATCACAAGGACGGGACAGGACCCCGCCATGCCCCAAATGTGTACACAAAAGAATATACCAATGAGCGGCGACTCCGGAGTAGTGGAGTGCTCCTGTACAACCGCTCGGAAAGGCTCCCTGGGTGTCCGGGCCGTCTCCCCGTCTACCTCGCGGGGCATGAACACCGTCCATAAAAGAAAGGAAGTCGATGAACAATGTATCGAGTATATAAGCATATATGATAACATAATAAGGAAGTATAGAAAGAATAAGAAGAAAGGCTAATTGTAACTACTTGCCTCTGAAAGGCTAATTGTAACTACTTGCCTCTTGAGGCGGAATCATGCATGCTTACTTTTACCTTTAAAGCATATCACATATATATACATAAACTGTTTGAATCAATAACTTCATTAGCCGGCGTCCGGGCCTCCCGCATCCGGGGTAATCATCTCACGCCACCCACTGTGGTGATGCCCATGCCATATAGACACGGTGTTATCATAAGCCACCCGCCTTAGCGGTGATGCCCAACCATCTAGGCACGGTGTAATTATCATTATATACTTAACCTGAAGCATGCATAAGAGCTCAAGTAAAAGCTGTAACTCTATGGGGTTGACGTAAGGTCGGTAACCTCCGATTATTTTATGGAATAATCATAATCATCAAGTCTCACCTTGAAGTAACTAGCATTATAAGGAGAGACTACAAACAATGAATACATCAAGGAATCATGTAAAAATCATGAACATCATAATAGCATCACATCATGAGCTTTAAAATCTCTGGACATAGATTCATCATTATCATTATCATATTCATAACACATCTCTTAGCTCTATCTCATGAGAAACTCTTAGTAATCATGGACTTGTAATTTATTTGAAATGTAAGGAAGTCATGGAAAGATAGAGGAAATCTTGTTATAGGAATCATGCCTTAGAAAAGAAGGGGCTAGCCTTACATACCTTTATGTCTCTTTAACTCTATCGACTAAATGGTTTCCTTCCAAGCTCGCGATTCTACATTCAAGAGAAGTCGTACCATGGTTAAGCCATTGAAAACATGCCTAAGTTAAAGCTAAAGCGACTAAGAGCTAATGAAAATTTGGGCTGCATTTCCTTTGTTTCTACAACTTTCTCCATGTAATAAACGACTAACAAACATCATTAACAACACCCAAGACACCATAATCAATAAACTTCTTCAAGTTAAACATTATTCAATCCTTGCAATGCCCTTCCAATGTCATCCGTAACCAAAACTATGACATAATACCATATATATTCTCATACAATACTCCTTTAACATCATTTGTATTATTCACCGTAAGATTGTACTCATAACATATCAAGAACTATAATTTAAGTCAAGTTAATGTTCAAGAATATCACTATTTTCATATTTGAACTTCATACTACACTTTCTTCCATAATCCAAGTCTTTCAACTACTCAATATTCTTAGTAACATGAATTAAATCTGAAACTCACCTTTGATCACATAGGAATGGTCTTTAGATGAAAATACACCACTTGGAGAAAAGCTCAACTTCAATTCCAAAGGAATTTCTAGCTTCCATTAACCCTAATGAGCACCCATACACTTGATTTCCCTTGATTATTGGTGATTAATCCTTGATTTCTCTTGGATATGTACTTATATGATGTGGGGAATATTCTAGAGGTTTCAAGAGTTGAAGTGAAAGTGAAATCTGAAAATTATGAACAAGGGTCGTTTATTTATAGCTAGAAGCAAAAAATTCCAGAGAGGCGGTTCGACGGCTGGGTCGACGGTCCCATCGACGTGTCAACGGTCTATCGACTTGTCCCGTCGATTTGCGCCTGCATATTTCAGTTTGCAGAAACATATTGACGGTGCACAGTAACGGTCCGTCGACATGTCGATGGCCCATTGACACTGACTGGTGTCTGCAGAATTTCCTGAATCAGTTCAAATTGCGTCGATTCTATCCGTTCAACTTATAACCCCGTAAATTATCACGTATACCTACTAGTACATTTGTACACGGGGTAAGACACTTTCTACTGTAACTTTCTCCAACGAGCTTTCTTCTCTCGCCTCAAATGTCTTTGGAATCTTAATTAGAAACATCAAGTATCCCTTCTTACTTGTAGGGTATCATATACACCTTAACTTGCGTTAGTCTATTCACTGCACCACAACCCGAAATTTCGAGGTGTAACATTCTCCCACGGAGTCCATGTACCTCACAGTCCAGCAACAATCTTGGTTACCGCTATCACTCAACCACAATTTCGGGACAACCATCGGATATCGGACCTCAAGTCACTCTAATCCAAATGGAGCCCCACTCATTACAGTGTTTCTTGAAGTATCAACAAAGTATCAACAGTATATCATGAAGGATGAGAATGCGTGCAATGTATGAGTCAACATCAATAATCAGATCAATAACAAGTACCAAGCATGGGTACACCAACAATATCATGAAAGACTACACAAGTCATATAGAGCGCTATTCTCGTATCAAATGTCAACAAGTAAGATACTACAATATCATGAACAAAATAGATCATTAGTCTCCAATATTGCCATCACTATGTGGCATCAAGCCAATAACAATAGAACAAATCAAATCACAACACGACGGGGTGGCTAGCCCCAATCACACAACAGGACCCTATCTAAGACAATATCCAACCCAACTTCAAACTCGAAGGTTTACATGCTTTCTCCGACAATATCATCTAAATATATGCTTCGCTAAACGAAGTCTCACCATAGGGTAAGCTATAACCTACCTGGATGGCCGAACAATAATAACACCAACAATCACTCCTTAGCCTTTCCTTTCTGCTGAGACTCGAAATCTAGAAAGTCTAAGCATAATCGAGATCTAGATTAGAAATCATGAAGATCAACACCTATATTGCAATCATTCAAATTGGGTCAAAAACCAACCCTAGAATTTGGGGAAACGGGACCCACAAGGTCAAAACGGAAAATTCGGGGGCAAATTATCCAATTAAACACTAGGTGATCAAAACCTATCAACCAATTGCTAAATTTACTCAAGGATCCATACAATTTTGAAATCCAAGCAAAACTCCCAATTTTGGGTATAAACCCTAACTCCTAAATCCACAAATTAGTCTTTAATTAGGAAGAAGTTATGAAATAAGGGTTCTAATGAACTAATAAGGAAAAAGGCATTTTAATATGATTAGGGATTATGAAATAGCAAAGGGATTAGAAGGACGTACCACCAAGAATCCTCTAGTATTGTTCCCAAGAGCTTAATTTTCGGAATGGTAATAAATGAGGGACTTAAGGCATTAACACTTTATTTAATGAACTAACTGCCCGTCACCCACTTCCGCGACAATATTACCACTCTAGCGGTGCCGCCAAAGCAGGTACCAAACACCAGGAAACTATTCCCATTTGACAACTCAACCCGAATTTCCGACTAACTTCCAAGGCCATCTGCTCACAACCCACATACACAGACCCATATAAAAACACGCTACGAACGCACCCGTGGCCTTAGAATTCCCAACAGAGGTATCGTTGACTGAGTCAACCCCCAATACCTCAATTCCACTTCCCAACCCAAGTCACAAAATGCACCTAAGTGCAATGGGAACCGAACCAAATCTGCACACAAGTTCTAAATGACCATCCGGACCTCTCAGAATCGACGGATTTCCGAAAAAGGTCTGTTTACCCAAAAGTCAACTTTGAGTCAACTCTTTTTTGCTTAAAGCCAATTTTTCTCAAAAAGTCACCAAAATCAACCCCGAACACCTCGGAAAGCATGTCAACGGTCCCCTCAGGTCAAAAGTGAGCTAACCAAGCTCGGGGAAGGGTCAAAAGTGTGTCAAAAGTGTCGAAAAGACTATAACAACCAAGCAGGTCGTTACACCACAAGAATCCTTTCAAAAACCTATAATTCATATGCCAAGGTTTAAATTGTGTTTCTACCAAGCAAGCCAAAATTTATCAAGGGACAAAAATCACATCCAACACCACTTTTATTCCTAACAAAAACTAAAGAAGCTAATAATTAAAAAAAAAAATCATACTAATATAAATATGTAATAGAAAGAAATAAAACTGCCAAAATAAAGTCAATCTACCAAATCCAAATACATCACTCCACAAAGACAAACTATATATCATCATAATTTAAGCTCCTCCCCCAAGTTAAAATGTTGTCTTGTCCTCAATGCAACTATAGCGCCCATTTCTCGATTTCTTTGCTAGTTTCAATTTAGCCTCGCACGCTTCAAACTATAAAAGAACAAGATCTCTCCAAGACTCAGACACTTTGGGACTCAGTATTCAAATGTGAATCAACAAGTAGCAATTACTAAGCACATGAATCCCTTTAGAACAACAAATGTAATGTATAAAAGAAAGGAGAATGAAGCTCATACCTGAGAATTTGCAACCGAGTAAGAAAGATGTTGGGGGTTGCCTTGTCTTCTAATTGCTAAATGAGGGCAATCAATTAAATTAGCACAATTTCAAGCACAATGACCCTAAGCTTGAACTTACATAGAAATGCCCCTAAATTCAAGTAATGACTTTTCTTTCACCTTGATCAATAAAACTTTTCCAGTAAAGAGAATGTGTCCTCAAAACATTTCATGATCACAAAATTAACCTCACATTTCAGCCTATGAAATTCAAATTCACAAGAGTAGTCATTAAACTTCTGCAATCACTCACACATACACCCAGATTAAAAAGTTAAACCCGACAACTAAGACCAAAGAAAAATGTATGAAGAGTACTCTACTTTGAAAATCAAAATCACAACTATGGTTCAATTCGTTCAAGTTCAGCAAATATCCGTATTGATTACACCAATAATTAGCAAAACAAACACTCAACTAAGGAGACATTATGTAACAATCAATTAATCAAGGTCATCTCATAGAAATATGCAATTAAGAATACACAGTGAACTCACCTCCTCTCTACCTTAGATCATTATGCCATTTTAAACCAAATTCTGACAAAACTCCCTCTCGTATCCGGACCACACACCAAAGTTGACTTCTATGCATCTCTTAATGTCACACGGTTACTCAGATTTTAGTTAGATTTCACCGACAAATAAATTTCTCTATCAGACAATTTATCGAACAGGTTATGTGCATCACTTTCACCAAGCTATTTGTCACAATCATGAGTTTGAATTACCCTCCCAAAAACATGTGAATTATAGTTCAATCAGCACTTCATCACAATCAAACAACAACACAATAAGAATTTCTCAATTTTTGCTCTAGCTCCATATCAAAAGAATCACATGGAAAGAAAAAAAAAGGCTTTTTTTTAACGGAGAGAGCGAGAGAGTGAAGAGAAATGAAGGAGAAGAGGAGAGGATAGGAGAAGAGAGATGACTTACCTGGTGGTCTGTCGGTTGTGGAAGACGGTCTTTGGCAGTCTGTCGTGGTAGTTGTTATCGTGTGAGTGGTGTGTGTGGGTGAAGGTACTGGGCAAGTTGTGCTTAGGAGCAAAATGGGATTCATGTTCGTTTTAAGTGTACTTTGAGAAGCAGCTTTATGCACTGTTTCGTGCATATTTTGCACTGTGTAGCCACTTCAACACCCTTAATTCTATTCAAATCAGTTCAAAAAATTATGAAATTTGGTAGAATGATAAAAATAAAAATAAAAGAAGTTATCTAAAAATTAAATCAAAAATAAAGGAAATAAGGGTTGCCTCCCATAGAGCGCCGCATTTAACGTCGTGGCACGACGTATGTCAACCTTACTGTCACGACCCAACTAGTGGGCCATGACGGGTACCGGAGTCGGCTACCGAGCACCATTCATCATACTATCTACCATACTTAACCACGACATATCTCATTTTCAACATAAAACTTGTCATAAATCAATTTCTAAAGCTCCCAAACCATATATATATATATATATATATATATATATATATATATATATATATATATATATATATATTATACAAGCCCACTAAGCTACAAAATGATGTACAAAATATACACTAAAGAAGTCTCATTATACCTATAACCCACACATAAGTATCTACGAGCCTCTAACTGAAGTACTGAAATCATAAGGACGGGACAGGACCCCGCCATGCCCCAAATATGTACACAAAAGAATATATCAATAAATAGCACCTCCGGAGATGGAGTGCTCCCCGTGTAGCCGCCGATAGGCTCTATGAATCCGTACCGCTTCCTCGTCTACCGTGGGCATGAACACAACGTCCATAAAAGAAAGGACGCGTTACATTTAATAATGTACTGAGTATGTAAGGCATATATGATAACATGATAAGGAAATATAGAAACATAGAAGAATGTATAGCTACAACTGCTTGCCTCTTGAGGCGGAATCATGCATGCTCATTTTTACCGTTAAAACATACCACATATACAAACATAAGTTGTCTGAATCAATAACATCATTAGCCAGCGTCCGGGGTAATCATCTAACGCCGCCCACTAGTGGTGCTATCATCACCATCAATAAGACGTCCGCCTTAGCGGTGCTGCCCGTGCCATATAGACACGGTGTAATCATCATCATTTACTTAACATGAAGCATGCATAAGAGCTCAAGTAAAAGCTGTAACTCTATCGGAGTGACGTAAGGTTGGTAACCTCTGATTATATTATGGAATAATCATCGTCATATCTCACCTTAAAGGAACTAGCATTATAAGGAGAGACTACTAACAATGAATAACATCAAAGAATCATGTAAAAATCATGAACATCATAATAGCATAATATCATGAGCTTTAAAATCTCTGGACATAGATTCATCATTATCATTATCATATTCATAACACATCTCTTAGCTTTATCTCATGAGAAGCTCTTAGTAAACATAGACTTGTAATTTATTTTGAAATGTAAGGAAGCCATGGAAAGATGGAGGAAATCTTGTTATAGGAATCATGCCTTAGAAAAGAAGGCATTAGCCTTACATACCTTTATGCCTCTCTAACCTTGTCGACTAAATGCTTCCCTCTAAGTTCACTATTCTACATTCAAGAGAATTCAAACTAAGGTTATATAACCAGAATCATACTTTAGGTCTCAACTAGCATAACTAAGATCTAACGAAAATTGTGCAGCATCTCCTTTGTTTCAACAACTTCCTCCATATAATAAACAACTCTTAAACTTCAATAACAAAAATCAATAAACTTCACCAAGCTAGGCATTATTCAATTCTCAAAATCCCCTTTCAAAGTCATCCATAACCATGATTGTGACACCACATCATATTCATTCACATATAGTGCTTCTACAACATCTTTAATATCATTCATAACAAGATTACATTTATGATATATCAAGAACTATGATTCAATTCAAGTTACTATTCAAGAATACCACTATTTCCATATTTAAACTTCGTACTCCACTTTCTTCCATAATCCAAGTCTTTCAACCACTCAATATTCTTAATAACATGAAATAAATATAAAAATCACCTTTGATTATGTAGGAATGAACTTTTGATGAATATACTTCACTTGAAGAAAACCCTAACTTCAATACTTAAGAAATTCTTGACTTGTGTCAACCCTAGTGAGCATCCACACACTTGATTCTTGGTGTTTGATCTTTGATTTTTCCTTGGATATGTGTTGATATGGTTTTGAGTGAGTTGGAGAAGATTAGAAATGAATTAAATGGTCATGGGTCATATATATATATATATATATATAATAGAAAAATCTGGAAAAAGTGACCCGATCAAGTTATACGGACACTGATACGGTTCGTATAACTTTATACATTCCGTATAAGTGACCGTATACTACCATCAGGGATTTGCCTTTTCAGTAAAGGTTATACGAACCCTTATACGGACCGTATAAGTGGTCGTATAACTCCACTTTTCTGAAATTATTCTTGTCGATTCGCTTGATCTCAAATCCTTATGGAACCTCCTTGGCACTTGTATAATACTTCATTAACCATCAAGGAGCCTTGTAGCTTCTCCTCAAGACTTTACTAAATCAACATTAGTTTGGTTGTTACAAAACCCTTCCAAACACAACTTATACTTTACTTCCTTCGACGAACTTTCTTCTCTTGCTTCAAGTGTCTTTGAAATCTTAATTAGAATCATTAAGTATCCCTTCTTACTGGTAGGGACATCAAATGCACCTTAACTTGCATTTGTCTATTCACCGCACAAAGACGTGAAATTTTTGAGGTGTAACACTCTTTCCCCCTTTAGAACATTCGTCCTCGAATGTTAAGTTCTCGGGAATTCTACGAAAATTTTGCCAGAGTTTCCCTTATAATATGGCACTACCATCTTGCCACAACATCTAAAATTAACATTGCCTCACAGGGCTACAACAACAATAACAACAAGAAAACATGGCTACACACGACCAAAAATATTAAAAGAAAGCATTACATACCTTATACCAATGGCGTTCGTTCAACCCTTCTGGCCGGAAACAA
>NC_081342.1:39393665-39404812 GCF_029784015.1 Lycium ferocissimum | reverse complement strand
CAATTCCCCGTATCTCTGGGCCCCTTTCTTCGGGGGGCGTTTAGGCAGTGACGCTCGCTTTGGTGATCCGCCGGCTTAGGATATCTGTTGCTATCTTGGAGTGCTCCCTTGTCCCGGAGCCTAGATTTTTGCTACGCATCCTCTTGTTGTATATATGTGTTTATCCGGGGGTACGGTGGGGCCCCGTCCCGTCATATGTTCGTTATTACTCTTGGGGTGCGAGACATATGTGTGGGTTGTATATAGTTACTATCCAGTTATGTCTGTATGACTTATGTTTTGGGGCGTTCCCATTCGTAGTGGCAGCCTTGTCGGCTTGCGAATATATATGTTTTGGGATGTTATGTGTAGTGGCAGCCTTGTCGGCTTGCGTATATATATACATGTTTTGGAAGTTATGTGTTATGGTAGCCTTGTCGGCTCGTGTATGGCTGGGACGTTCCCCTATATTATGATAGCCTTGCCGGCTTATGTGCGATGTTATTTGTTGAAAGTGGTAACTCCTCAGGAGACAGGTTGCTATGAGATGTCTATATATGCGACTGTTTTGAGACGGCGTCTTGCCTCGTTATATATAAGTTCTTATCATGCTAGTTGTGGATTGATTATAATTAACAGGTGTATATGAGTGTCCAGCTCGAGCACTAGTCACGGCCTACGGGGTTGGGTCGTGACACAATTCTTCCATGAGTGTGGTCCTCCACAATAAGGACAAGGGTCATCAAAGTATGAACACCTACCATCTGACCAATTTTCATTATATGATGCCATTTACCAAAACTATAAAAAATAATATACAAAGAATATAACTACACAAAATATTCACAAGTTTGGACCAAAGCAAGTATGCTTAAATCCCAAACTAACTCAAATACGCCAAATTGTTCCCCGGCAACGACGCCAAAATTGATAACTTCCAAATCCACTCCTCAAAGAGAAAGTGTACACGGTCATCGCAATATAATTTACCCAACTATGAGTCTGGGGCGAATCCACAGAGAACAATATAAAGGCGATTAAGAAAGCAACGGATTTATCACCGACTACACTAAGCCAAACACTTTTTTCATATTTGATTTTTTTGATTTAAAAACTAACAAAAATAAAACTAACTAGAAAGCATGTAAAATGATCAATGGCTACAAGCATTGATACAAGGAAAATTACTCTCAAGTAACGATCCAATGTATTTTATGATTTTTCAACTAAGAGCGAGTTCTAGATGTAATTAAACATAGGCTACGTAGATTTATCAAAAGTCTCTAGAACAAACTGATAAATGTCATTACTAAGCTTTCTCAAGCCTTAGAATGTAGAAAATGTGAACACCCATTTTATTTCAAGTTAGCTTTCCTATCTCTAGCTCAAGTTATTAGATGGGGTTTAAAGCCCCAAATCCTTGCTATCTAACTCTTTTCCAAACTTTTACTTTCTTTCTCAAGCAAAAGAAAAGTATTTAGGCACAACTAATGTTGGCCACCATTAAAAGTCATTAAAGCTTGAAGAGTTAATAGAAAAACATCAACTCACTTCATTAGAAATAAAAGTCATTCAATACATAAGCAAAACAAGAGTTTCAATCCAAACTTTAACAAATGAATATTTCCATAAACAAGATTAAACTGATGGAATAATATGCTACACACTTAGACATACAATACAAAGCAAGAGTTGAAGAAATGGGTAAAGAACTTCTCATTGATTGCTTCCAAATCATCAAACTCTGGTTGTAGTTCTTGCTTCTAAGCTTGAAAAATGGGCAAAGATGATGATTTTCCCCCAAGTATTTCTTTTTATGGAATCCCAATCTTCTCAAATTAAGATTTTTGCCAAAACACCCCCTGATTTTCAACATTTAAATTTCAGTCGTTTTTGCGTGTATAGCCATTTTTTTTGTTTTCTTCAATTTGGTCTCTTTTTGACTGGTTTTTCACTTGGTTTCTTCCAAAACTCTTCTCAATCATATGAACCTATAAAATTAAAGTAAACAACATTAAATACACTATTTTCTCAATCAAAACATAACAACAATCTAAGATTAAAGAAAAAATAAGTTGGTAAATTATCAACTTATCAACTGGACGGGACGAGGGACCAAAAAAGGGGGGACCGGGACTTAGGGGGATTTTTAAAGGCCCGTCCCATCCCACTATATGGGGGGATCGGATGGGTCGGGTCGGGCCGGGTCAAACGGGTTCGGGGGACATTTTTTTTAATAAACTACAAACCAATGTAATTTTTTAGTATTTATATTTTTTTAATAACTTATTTAATTATAAATTAATATTATAATTTATTTTTATAACTTTTTTTTGGAAAATAGTAATGTTGTATTCCTCAGCATTAAGGAAATGCTGGCAATCATCAGGAAAAAAAAAGAAGGAAAAGAGAATACTTACAGAGAGCTTAAGAAATCTACAAGATCTATTTCCCCTATATATTTCTATTTACACCAAAATAAAAAATATACAATACAATTACATTTAACTATGTGAATGGAATTGGACCTATCTTCAAAGCATCTACTATCTCGTTCCTTCCACACTGTCCACCAAATGCAGTGTGGGACTATTCCCTACCATTTATTTTGGCTCTTGCTTCCTCCTCTTCTAATCCAGGAGCTCAACAAATTTGCATTGTGCTCAGGCATGGTCCATTTTGTATTTGTGAGATTAAAGAAAAGTGACCATAGCTGTGCAGTGAAACTGTAGTGTAAAAACAGGTGAATGTTGGTCTCTTCAGTTTCCCCACATAATTGGCATCTAGAGACAATGATCTGTACCTTTTTCTCTAACACTTCCTATGTCAAACAGGCCCTTCTGACCATCAACCAAGTGAAGCACTTTACCTTAGTTGGTGCTATGTTTTTCCATACATTTCTCCACAAATTTTTCCAATTTCTGTTTTGTTGTGCATCAATTATTATGTACATCTTGTTCACAGAGAAAATCCCCTCATTGAAGTGCTTCCATTTCATAACATCTAGATCTGTGTTGATGCCTTTGAATTCCTCCAAACAATGCAACAAATTAGCCACCATTTCCACTTCCCAATCATTCAACAGTCTTCTAAATGAGAGGTTACATCCCTATTCTGTCTAGCATTCATTGACAGTGGCCTCTGAGTTATTGCAAATACTAAACAGGTCAGGAAAAGAATCCTTTAATGGAATCTGATTGATCCAGACATCTCCCCAAAACTTTGTTCTTCTACCATCTCCCACTTTCATAACCATGTTACTTTCCATCTTTGGCCACAAATTTCTAATTGTTCTCCAAACCCCTACCCATAAGGATTGGAGCTTGCATTGCTGCACCATGGTTTGAGCTCACCATATTTTCTTTTGATCACCTCCTTCACTAGAGCTTGCCCTTCTTCATTATACCTCCATAGCCACTTCTTCATTATACCTCCATAGTTATTTTGCTTTCCTAAGTTTCTGATGCCCATGCCCCCATATCTCTCATATCTTTGTTTTTCATTGTTATCTCCCATTCTACTAGATTATATCCCTTGTTCTCCTTACAACCATGCCAAAGAAAGTCCCTTCTCAGCTTTTCCAGTTTTTTTAGCACCTTAGAAGGAAGAGGAAATAAAGACATTATAACTTTATAGTCTCTAAATGTATTTAACAACGGTTATTTTTTTTAACTTCTAACGGCTAGTTTTTTTAAATTTATTAGACAATATTAAATATAATTTCAAGTCTTTATAAAAATTATAAAGAACTGCATTTTTTTAGTAGTTATGAAAAGAAAAATAATTTCAAGTAAGAACTTTATGTTTATTTATTCAATAGAACTTTTAAATTTCATAACGGTTGACTCAAGGTCTCAAATACAAGAAGAGCACGCTCCCTCCACCATCGTAAAAAATCTTCATTGTCGTCGTCCGTAATGATGCTTTCAAATCCCTAACTAAGATAATAATCAAGATCACTTTCATTTTGAGTAGAAGCAATAACCAGCCAGGCAGCATTCATTGATTTATCAAGTTTTCTATTGCCAAATTTAGCCCTATTTTTTTTTTGCAAAAGACGTTCATTTGCACCTTTTCTTTCCAAAGATTTATAACTATCATACAGTAGTTTAGTATTAGTATATATGCTACATTTACACTCTTCAACAGTTGGATGTTTGTTAGGAGGAATTTCTAAATGTAAATAAAAAAAAAATTAACAAGTCCTGTAGAACCTCTTAATTTTAAAGATGGGTCAAGTATAAAAGCAATCAAATAAACTTCGGGAATAGAAAAAAAAACTACTTTTTAATTTTGAGAGTCATTTCATCAACGGCTTCCTCATATTGGTTTGATTCTCTATATTCCGAAAATAATTTTATAAGTCCACAAATATAAAATAACATTTGTGCAATAGTAGGATAGTACATATCAGAAAATTATTTTGTTGCAAAATAAAAAAATTCTAAAAAAATACATAGCGATTCAATATCATCCCAATCACTATCTTGTATTTGTTCTTGGGGAAGATAATGATGTGCCTTAAAAACATATTGAATGGGTTTTTGATATTGGTAAGCAACAAGTAGCATTTCATATAAAGAATTCCACCTAGTACAAACTTCTTTTGGAATTTTTCTAACTGGCAATTTTTGCTCAACACAATATTTTTTTAAATAAATTAATTCTACTTTGCTTATGAGCGCTAACCACATATTGACAAGCATATCGTATTTTTATTTAGAACCGTCAAATAAATCAAGACCATATTTTACAACTAAATTAAAAACATGACATGCACATTAGACATGAAAAATATCAACGTTAATTGCACTAACTTTATAGCCATAAATTCAGCACACTCAGTCATGGAAGAAGCATTATCAAATGTAATAGTTAAGACTTTGTCAAGAAGACCATATAATTGCAAAATTTCTTGAACATTTGAAGAAATATAAGAACCCGTTTTTTTCTCATCAATATATTTATAACCAAGTATCCGTTTTTGCAAGGTACAGTTATGATCAATCCAATGTGCCATAACACATAAATAATCATTGCCATTAACACTGCGACCTATATGAGAAGTGACAAATACTCTAGTATCTAAGTGATGGAACACATAACACATATACTGACAATAATCACTCTGAAATTTAAAAACGTCAGCTCTAACAGTGGACCTAGAAATACCTTGAAAAGTAGGGTTACATAGCTCTAATAGAATGCACAAAATCAGGGTTAGAAGGAAAACTAAAAGGCAAGCCACAAACCGCAACCATTTTAGCTAGTTCATCACGATTTCTATCTTTATTATAAGCAATTTTAGTGACAGCGGGGTTAGAAGGATTTAAAGTTTGTTGGACCATATTAGATCCCCCAACAGATCCAGTGGGAGCGAAGCTAGTAGCGCCGCTCGGTGGGTTGTCAAGTCCGGCTTCTATCCGAGCATCAAAGTTTGGTTTTCCAACAAATTTTTTCAAGTGTCTATCTAAACCACCCGTCCCACCAGCCCCTCCACTGGATCCGTGTTTTTTTACTTCTTTACATTTGTTACAAGTAGCGTATATTTTATCATCATGAAGAGTCATGAATCTCCATACAACACTAGTTCTAGTACGTTGCACCGTAGTCTTCCTCGAGTAGGAGGTTTAGGGGAAAGACCAGCTCCAGACTGAGATGGAGTTCGAGTTGAAGCTTTGGTAACAGGACTAGTAGCTGTCTCATTTAAATCTAATTCCTCTCCTTCTTCTTCTTCTTCTTCTAAATTTTCAAATTGATCAAAATCTAAATTACCATGAGCTCTTTCTAAGGTTTCGTTTTGTAATTCTAAATCTTCTGTAATAGGAGAAAAATTGGGGGGAGAATTAAAATCAGTTTCATCAACATGAGTAAAATCTTTCGTATTGTTTCTAAATTGAATTTTAGATTTACTAGAAGAACAATGTTTAAGACCACTACTACTACTACTAAAAGGGTTAGAGATATTGACAGTGACAAAGCAGACGTATTTTAGAAGACATATTTTCAAAATATAATAAAATAAAGTATGAAAGTTAATTGAAATAAAAGACGCAAATAAAATGAAAGAATTAAATAAATTAAATAATGAAATGGTTGTTCCTAACGTCTGCGTAAAAGCAGACATAACCGTAAATGTTGTAATTGAAATTTGGTCACTTGAAGCTTGAAAGTTGCTCCAAAATTCAAATATTGCTCAATTCACAAAAATAAAAATATTTCACCAAATATGATTAACAAATATTAGAGAAAGAGAGAGAGAGAGAGAGAGAGAGAGAGAGAGAGAGAGAGAATTGATGGAAGATTTGAGTGAAAATGAATAAGATGAAGGGTCATTTATAGTTTAGAAATTAGGTTAAAAGGCAATTTATTTTTTATTTTTTTAAGCAAATTCCACTAGGCATTTTTGTTGCCTAGGGCTATTTTATTTATTTTCTAGAAAGCAAACCACAAAGGGAAGAGTACAAGTAAGGGGGACTAGGCCTTATCTTACTAATCCTATTGAGGTAAAGAAAAGAAAAAGAAAAAGAAAAGCCACTACTACTAGCAAGCATGTAAAATATAGGAACTTGAATGTACCAAATAAGCTATGATCATCACATAGTTGATAACACACTCTGTGATGATATTACAAATGATAATGCTAAAATAATGAGAAAATAATACAAGAAAGAAAATAGAGTCAAGACCCCTGTTCTTTGGACTTGTAAAATCTTCTAAAGTCTGTAGTGCTTCAAACTTGTCTTGATCTTCTAACCTTTCCAAAAAATCTTGGAACTTCATTAATTTTTCTTAGATCTTGTGGACTTATTTGAACTAGTAGGAGCTGCCACTTTTTGTTTTGCGTGCCTCGTTGGAATATGCCTTGGGATAAATTCTTCAGTCATCATTTCGTCCCAACTCCCCTTCCGTGTATGACTTTTATTTCTGAATTTTCCACTTTGCACCTGTCCGGAGTGATATATCACCATCCTAGCGGACATTAAAAAAATTCCATGCGTGACTCCAATCCATATCAATTCTAGCCTCTTCACCACTTGGAATTGCAACTTGCAAATTCCCTTGAAATTTTGGAACTGTAACATGCTTCTTGGTATATGATCCTGCATTTCCAGCTTTTTGCTGCTGAAATTGCTGCATTCCTACGATATCAATAGCACTAGACACCAGTTGCAACTACTTTCTTTCATTGCCTTTTTCCTGCTACTTACTACTTCCATCTACTGCTACTTGCAATTTCCCAGTATTTGCTTGTGAATTAGCAACCCGCTTTTGCTTCTTTTTATTAGAAGCATTTTCATGAATGCCTGAGCTATTTAGCGACACCGGATTTAACTTTTTTCACTATAACCATTTTCTTAACTGGCATGTAATCTGTCTTGATACGATCGCCTTAACTTTGATTAAATCTCAGCATCCTTCCTCGAAGTCATTGAATCACTTACAGAGGTATCAACTTGCTGTTGTTTTTCTTTTGCACATTTCTCGTCATCCATATCAACTTCTTGACTACTTGCAGGGACAATTTCCATATTCTTCCCTGAAGACTTATCAGCATTCAAGTCTTGCATTTTACTAGGTTCTATATGATGATCCTGAGAGATGTCATCCATATCTTTGCTATACTCCTGTATGCTATCAGAAATATGAACCTTGGCCCCTCATGCACCTTAGTACCTACTCCAACTTTGTAAGTGCTCTGCGATATACATCGCCGATAATGAAGTATGTTCACGAATACATTCCTTCCTTCAACAATTTGTTGTTCCTGAATGCTATCTACTACATCATTTGCTTCCTTTCCAAACATGGCATTAAGTCTTGAAATGATGTAATTAACTCAGGTGACTGATCTTGTACTACTTTTCCTCCAAAAATCTCACCCTCTTCTATATTTTCTTCCATTTGGTCACTCCATGACTTCCTATTCTGTAACGACCCGTTTGGTTGTAATAGTCTTTTTGGCATTTTTGCCCTTTCCCAAGCATTGCTTAGCTTATTTTTTTACCCGAGGGGACTGTTGGCACGCTTCCCTATGTACCTAGACCGGATTCAGGCAACTTTTGTGAAATATAAACTTAAAGTAAAAAATGATTGACCCAAAGTTAGCTTTTGGGTAAACGGACTTTTTTTTTTGAAATTCTGTCAATTCCGAGAGGTCTTGATGGTCGTTTAGAACTTATGTGTCTATTTGGTCCGATTCCTAATGCACTCGGATGCATTTTGAAACTTGGGTTGGGAAATTGGAATTAAGGTATCGAGGGTTGACTAGGTCAACAAGACCTCCATTCGGAATTCTGAGGCCATGAGCACGTTCGTAGCGTATTTTTATGTGTTTACGTGTACGGTATGTGAGCAGATGGCCTCGAGAATTAGTCAAAAAATCGGATTGAATTGTGAAACTTGGGTAAGTTTCTAGTGCCTGGTGCCTACTTTGGTGGCACCAGCACTGCGGTAGCGGTACCGCTGGAGCGGTAACCCTGCCGCTAGAGCGGTCCAAGCATTTTAGGCTTGGACGCTGAAGCGGTCCAAGTGCCGCTAAAGCGGGTGACGGGCAATGTGTAAAATTAATGAAGTGTTAAAAGCCTTTAGACCCTCATTTATTTCCATTTCAAAATTAGAGCTTTTGTGGACTGTTCTTGGAGATATTCTGGGAATATTCTTTGAGGCAAATCTTGATAATTCCTTTACTCTTCCTTTAATGCTAATCATCATAGATTTCCCCTTTCCATTAATAATCCCTTAGTAATGGAAGTTGGAAGAGGGTTTTGATGAACATTTTCTCTAGGCTTATTAATGTTGAAATTGATGGGGCTTATGCAAGTTTTTGATGAATCTAAGCTTGTTAATCATATATCTCCCATTTCTAGTGTTGAATTTCGGAATCAAAGAGTTAGGGTTTATACCCAAATTGGGGGTTTTGCTTCAAATTCGAAATTGGGTAAATCTATTAGTTAATTTAGCAATTAGTGGTTGGGTTATGATCACCTAGTACTTAATTTGCTATTTTGCTTCCGAATTTCCCGTTTTGCCTTTGTGGGCTCGTTTCTCCAATTTCTAGGGTTAGAATTGACCTAATTTGAACGGTACCAATATTAGTATCATTCTTCATGATTTCTAATAAAGATTTTGATTATGCTTAGACTACTTTGGTTCTGAGGTTCAGCGGAAAGGAAAGGCAAAGGAGTGAGTTGTTGGTGTTGTGGTTCGGCCATCCAGGTAGGTTATGGCTTACCCTTGGGGAGACTTCGTATAGCAAAGCACATATTTAGATTATATTGTCGGAGACAACATGTGAACCTTCGGGTATGAAGTTGGGATGGATATTGCCTTAGGTTAGGCCCTGTTGTGTGTTGGGACTAGCCACCCCGTTATCTTTGTGATTTGATTGTTCAATTGTGTTAGCTTGATGCCATGAGTTGTTGATAGATATTGGAATCTGTTTTATCATCTTGATTACGATATTGTTGGCGTACCCACTGTTGGTACTTGTGATTCGGTTATATTATTGGCCTACCCACTGTTGGTGTTTGTACTTCGGATATATTGATGGCGTACCCATTCTTTGGTACTTGTGATATTGAGCATGATTATTGATGTTGATACATGCATTACACGCACTCTCATTTTCATGATACCTTTGTTGAGATCGATGATACTTGATGAAACCTTTTGTGATGGTGGGATAGAATTTTACTTTAGTGACGTGAGATGGGCGATATCCAATGTTAGTTCCGGAATCATTGATTGAGTGAGTGCATGGAATCTGCGGGTCCCTCAGAGTGGTGCCGGTGAGAACCCCCGCAGGCAAAGATCCGGGGTCCCGTCTATCTGTTGGGCAAAGATCAGAGAGGGGTGGTACTTAGACTTCGCGAGTCACACTGGGTTGTCTTTATTGAGAAGTCGATATTTTCATCCGGAGTACATGTGTACACAGCATTTTCATGGCATTGCATTGCATTCATACACTATTGCATTGCATTACATCATGGCTTGATTTTGAGATGTTTTGGTGTTGTACTTGTGATGTTGGATTCAAACTTGATATATTTAGACTTGGCACATTTGGGATTAGATGTTTTACTTAGGAGATGACGTATACTTGGATTCTATTACATTGACTTATACTTGTTGGTTTATCTGCTTATCTGCTTTATTATCTAGATTGTGTTAGCTATGCTTAGTCGGCCGATTATGCCTACCAGTACTGATGTTTGTACTGACCTTCACTTGCTGCATTCATTTATGAATGCAGATTATCAGGTTGGATCTGATTCCATGACACGTGGCTGATAGTCGTTTCAGCATTATCTCCTAGTTTCCAGGGTGAGCATGGCTGTTCGCTGCCTTGAAGACTTCTCTATCATTATGTCCTATTCTATTCAGAGACAAAGATACTTTATGTATTATTATTCCAGACTTGTATTATTTTCCTTTTAGATGCTCTTGTATTACTCAGACTAGACCCTGGGGGTATTATTAATATTTTGCCCTATTCTACTATATATATATATATATATATATTGAGACTTACGTATTTGTTCTATTCCGTTGCTTGATTTAATTATTTATAACTTAATTATTGTTAGGTTAAGGGTTCGCTTACCGAGGTAGGAGAGGTAAGTGCCTGTACGGCTTATGTCAAAATGGGTCGTGACAAGTTGGTATCAGAACCCTAGGTTACCCGGTTTATAATATAAGAGCGTGTCTAGTAGAGTCTCGTGAATCGGTACGATGAGCTCTGTACTTATCTATGAGAAGCTATGGGACATTTAGGAAATCTCACTTTCTTTTCATTCTTTCGTGCTACTTTGTTCTAATTGGTATTGTCACGCCCCGAACCATGGCCTGGGCGTAACACAGTATTCGGTGTCATACTGCATATGACTGAGCGAACCACATGGCTTGCTGAATCATAATGGGGCATACATGTGCGAAATATAACGTGAATGCATGATAAGCCTTTATAAAACGTAATAAGTCATGATACTAATAAAAGTACGTGTTTAGATCATGAATGCGGATAATATCATAAAAGAACCAAAATAACTAACCGACTCTAAAAGTCTGACATGATATAATTGACTTGTCTAGTCTTAAAACGCCCAAAAAAAATCGATCTGAAAACATCTGGGGACAAGGCCGCCCCTTTAACTTCTTGGGGCCCC
>NC_081342.1:39364937-39393565 GCF_029784015.1 Lycium ferocissimum | reverse complement strand
TGTTTAGATCATGAATGTGGATAATATCATAAAAGAGTCAAAATGGCTACCAGCCTCTCAAAGTATGACATGACATAACTGACTTGTCTAGTCTATGAAACCTCTAACAAATGTATGATCATGAAAACATACTCTCTAGGACAAGGCCCCCAGCATACCTTTAACTGTATACCCAATAAAAGAAAGACAATGTCTAAACCCCGAAAGAGGTGGGGCTCACCAAATAAAGCTAATACGAGCAGATCCTTCTCCCAGGCAATAAAAAAGGGAACGTCAGCACATTGAATGCACCGGTATGTAAAGCAACTAAATAAAATAAACGTGGCACATGAAAGTAACATGATAAGGGCTAAAATTAAAACTGAAGCCCAGTAATGAACATGAGTATCTGACATGAACATGAATGCATATATAACATGAGTAAAAGCATTTTAAGTTGGGAGAGCATTAATATAACTGACATGTAACCATCAGGTTAATACGTGGCGTCTGATATCTGCCCGATCAGCTAAGCCATCTTGTACCTTGCCGGGGTACTAGACATGAACATGACATGAATGGATCCAAATCCCTAAATACGGAAAATATGAAGAAATTGTCTTACTGGGCGGAGCGACCCTTATCCGTTGGCATACATAGTTTCAGGTATGAAACCTTCTCGGCAATCTGTGCAACTCCCAAAAAAATGAACATAATATAGTTGGCTAAGAAGCCCATGAATTTCATAAATCATGACTTGTATTAAACATGAATATCTTGTATCATAGCATGGATATAATTATATAATATAATTGCATGAAAACTTGTAGACATGTATGATATTCATGAAAATAAGCATTACATTTAACAACTTGCATGTAGGAACCCATGGAATGTAAAGTATGGGTTTTTCATGGATTACAGATAGATTCTCAATAACCATAATGGAATATCAAAAATACAATAACGAACTACGTATAGGAACATGGTATTTCCTAGTATATAGACTTAGGGTTGTCATGAACATATCTAAAACCCTAGTTTTTGTACAATCTCATAGTTTCATGGAAGAACGTGGCGTGGGGAAGGACAAAGACATTTCCACACGTGGATAGAAACTCTACATACCTGATAATGCTTAAAAACTTGAATTAAAGACTTGAACTCTACCGTAGATTTAACTCCTTCTGCTTGAAAATATATTGAAGACACTTGTGATCTTTGTAAATATCAACGTGAACACCATACAAGTAATGTCTTCACATCTTTAGTGTATGAATAACTGCAGCCAATTCAAGTTTATGAGTTGGGTAGTTCTTTTCATGTTTCTGCAGCTGCCTTGAAGCATAAGCAATAACTTTACCGTGTTGCATCAATACACATCCTATCCCAACGCCAAAAGCATCACAATATACAACATAACCATCTGGCCCTTCTGGGAGTGTTAAGACTGGGGCTGAAGTTAATCTGTCCTTCAACTCTTGGAAGCTGCGTTCACAAGCATCATTCCAGTGAAATTTAGCTGACTTCTAGGTTAGCTTCGTCAATGGGGCTGAAATAGATAAAAACCCTTCCATGAATCTCCTATAGTAACCTGTCAATCCCAGAAAACTACGAACTTCCGTGGGCGTTATAGGCCTTGGCCAAGTTTTCACAGCTTTAATTTTCTGAGTATCCACTCGGATGCCATCATCTAAAATAACATGACCCAAAAATGTCACAGAATTTAGCCAAAACTCACACTTTGAAAATTTTGCATACAATTCTCGAGTTCGAAGAATTCCAAGAACAATATGTAAATGGTCTGCATGTTCTGATTCTATCCGAGAGTATACCAGAATATCATCAATGAACACTATCACGAATAGGTCCAAAAGAGGCCTAAATACATTATTCATCAAATTTATAAACACTGCCGGGGCATTAGTTAACCCAAATCACCCGGAATTCATAATAGCCATATCTCGTTCGGAAAGCTGTTTTGGGAATATCTTCTTCTTTAACTCTCACTTGATGATAACCTGACCTTAGATCTATTTTGGAAAATCACTTGGCACCCTGTAATTGATCAAAAAAATCATCGATCCTTGGAAGAGGATATTTATTCTTTATCGTCACCTTATTTAACTGCCTGTAATCAATGTACGTACCGTAGGGAACTATCTTTCTTTCGCACAAATAGGACTGGTTCTCCCCACGGTGATGAACTAGGCCTAATGAATCCTTTTTCAAGCAAATCCTTCAATTGTGCCTTTAGCTCTTTCAATTCTGCAGGAGCCATTCGGTAAGGAGGAATAGAAATAGGCTTGGTATCCGGCAACACATCAATAGCGAAATCAATCTCTCTTTCCGGAGGGGAAGTCACGGGAGTTCATGCGGAAATACATCCGAAAACTCATTCACTACGGGATGATTGAAAAGTCGACGGCTTTGCTTCGGTATCATGAACTCAAACTAGGTGATAAATGTAACCTTTAGCTATCATCTTTCTTGCCGTAAAGTAGGAAATAAACCTACCTCTCGGAGATGCTGTGTTACCCTTCCATTCAAGCACGGGCTCTCCTGAAAATTAAAATCGAACTACTTTCATCCGACAATCAACATTAGCATAACATGAGGCCAATCAATCCATACCCATAATCACATCGAAATCTAGCATTTCCAGCTCAACTAAATCAACTTTAGTCTGGCGGTTAGATATCACGATTACACAATTTTTGTTTTATACTTGTCTAGCTATCATGGGATCACCAACCGGAGTAGATACCTCAAAAGGTTTAATTGGCTCGGGTTTCACCCCAATACGACCAGCAATATATAGAGTAATATAAGATAAGGTAGAACCCGAATCTATCAATGCATATACGTCATGGGAAAATACGGATAATATACCTGTAACCACTTTCGGGGAGGACTCAAGATCCTGTCGTCCGGCTAAAGCATAGATACGGGGCTGGATAGCACTTGAAGTAGATGCTCCCCCTCTGCCTCTACCTCGACCTGCTGGAATCTAGGGAGTACGCGCCCGTCGAGGGCGCACAAGAAGAACCGATCGCCGATCTGTGGGCTGAACCCTAACTCTACCACTCATCGACGGGCAATCTCGCATCATGTGCCCAACCTGGCCACAGGCATAGCAAGCATCTAAACCTCGGTGACACTGTCTGGAATGTAATCTACTGCACTGGCTACATCGCGGTACTGGTGGTCTCCTCTGACTATAATCATCCCCAAACTGGAAACCTGAAGCTCTCGAGCTCTGACCCTGCCCCGAATGAATGGAGCGGTCGAATTTCCTACTTGCAAATCGTGGAGGTGCACTAGTCACCGACTGGCCCGAATGTCTAGGATATGACTGCCTCGATCCCCCTCTATAGTCGCTACCTACACCCATAGATCTGGCACTCTTGCTTTGCCCTCTATCAATATCACGCTCACCCCTTCGTGGGTGTTGTTGCCCTTCTAAATTCTGGGCATGGGCCTGAATGCGGGAAATATCCATCTCATCCTGCAACGAAGCCGTCAAGCAGTTCTTGAACAAAGGTGGCCCTAAGCCACTCACAAATCTGTGCACTCTATCCCTCATGTCGGCCATATCTAGCCAATGAGTTAAACTGAAGGCTATACTCTCGGGCACTCATATTTCCTTGTTTCAAATTTAGGAATCTATCTGCTCTAGCTCAGTGGACCTCGGGTGGCAAATAGTTACGGATGAAGGCATCTACAAATTCTTGCCAAACTGGAGGAGGTAATTCTCTTTTCGTTAAGATATCCAATTATTATACCAAAGTACCACCACATATCGGAGTCTGTAAGATGCCAACTCCACAGATTCAGTTTTGGAGGCATGAATAATCTTCAATGTTCTCAACATTTCATCAATAAAACCTTGCGGTTCTTCATCCAGCTTTGACTCAAAGAACTCCGGAGGATTCAAACTCATGAAATCTCGGGCTCTAGTACTAACTGCCCTGTCACTTGGACCCGAACCGCGCCGTGCTCGGGCGCAACTAACCCGCGTCAATAAATGGATAGCCTCGGTCATTTGTTGACTCGAAGTAGTCAGGGGAGGAACGGTAGGCATAGGAGCTGGAGTTGAAGCCCTCTCTTGTTCTTCTAAATTAGGCGGAGTGGGAGAATTATTAGATGGAGCCTCATTATGTGATTCACCCTCTTCTACATTCATTGGCGGCTCCTTTTCTACCCGCCTTTCTACCGTAGCCTTGCCCTTCTGGGCGGCTGTAGCGTTTCTCTTTACTGGCATCTCTGAAATCATAACACACTATTAAGGAGGATAAAATCTTATAACACGACTCTATCGCACGATCTCATAAGAAGAAGAATGGTCATTTTTCCTAAATGCCTTGTAGCCTCCTGTTTATTAGTGTGGCGCGCAGCACACCATAAACAAGACTCTACTAGACAAGGCTTGTAGACACTTCCTAGGACTGAACTGCTCTGATACCACTTTTATCACAACCCGAGTAGGGGCCATGACGGGTACCCAGGACTAACCACCAAGCACCACACATTCTATTACTCATCATAGTCATTTTGCGTTCCTTCATTACTCTCATGCTCATAATCATAGGAAAACCATTTTCATTTTGAAACATATTTACCTTTATATACATAAGCCCTTCGGCTATCAAAATAATAGATATACAAGGAGGAAATCGTGAGACCATACTACCCACGCATACATATCTACGAGCCTCTACTAGAGTACTAGACATATGAACGGGACAGGACCCCGTCGTGCCCAAAAAAAAATATATATATATATATATACACACACACAAAACAATACGCAATGGCACCTCCGGAATAATGGAGTGCTCTCAAAGTCTGCTGATATCTCCTATGAATCTGGATCACCTCCCTGTCAACCTATGGCCATGAACACAACGTCCAAAGAAAAGTATGTTAGTACGAATATTGTACTGAGTATGTGAGGCATAAACAATAACAATACATCAATGAAATAGGGGGATATCAAATGAAGAACAATCTGCAACTGACTGTTAGTATTAATAGAAATAATGCATGCTGACTTACTTTATAAACATCATCATTATATCATGTGTGCATACATATATGTATAAGCTGCCCGACCATATAGGTACGGTGTGATCATCATTAGCCCGCGTCCATGCCTCCCGCGTTCGGGGTAACCATCTCATGCCGCCTACTAGTGCTGTCTGCCCATGCCATCTAGACATGGTGTATACGCTGCCCGCTTTAGCGGTGTCTGCCAGGCCATATAAGCGCGGTGTAAATCATCATCATGTACTCATCATAATACATCCATAGAAACTCAAAGAAAACTATATTTTATCGGGGTGACATAAGGTCGTGAACCCCCGATTCCATTATGGAGCATTCATAAGCATTCTGCCTCACCTTGAAGGAATTAGCATATAAGGTGAGTGTGGCACAAAAAACAACATCAATAAATCATAATTTGGATCGTTAGCTTTATAGAGGCATCATATCATGAATTTTAGAATCTTTAGACTTAAGCTCATCATCGTCATTACCTTACTTCATCTCATATAAGGCTCTTCATGAACATAAACTCATGATTTCCGCTATATACATATATTTAGAGAAGTCATAGAAAGATAGGAAGATTCATGCCATGGATTCATGCCTTAGAAGGAAAGTACTAGCCTTACATACCTTTTTGTTTAGCTATTTTACCGCTTGATCGTTCTCCTTCAATGCTCACGTTTCTACTTTCAAGAGAGTTTGTATTAAGATTAGCTAATCAATCATATGAACATGCTCAACTAAGACTAGAGGAAATTGGGCAACATTTCCTTTATTTATGCAACTTTCCCCATATCATATATCAACTCCCAAACGTCTATAATGCACTCACAATATTATAACCAACAATCTTCATTCATCTACATTATCCACATTTCACAATTTCACTTGTTTTCATCCATTATCATGGTCATAGTACGCTAGTATTTTTTCTCACATATAATGCTTATCCCATATTCTTAATGTCATTTATAACACTTTTATAATTACAACATATCAAGAATCATGACTCATTCCCAACTACTACTCAAAATCTCATTATTCTCATCTTTGTAACCCATTTTCTATCTCCTTTCATAATATAGGTCTTTCAACCTCTCAATACCTTAAACAACATGGGATGATTATAAAACTTACCTTAGATAGTGTGGGAATGAGCTTTGAGTGGAAATACTTCACTTGAGCCAAAATCCTAATTCACTTCCAATGGGATTTCTTGACTTAGGTGAACCCTAATGAGTTTCTTGCACTTGGTTCTCTTGGTTTGATGATGTTGATCTTTGATTAGTCTTGATTTAGTGTTGATGAAATGTGTAGAACACTCTAGAAGCCTTGAGAGAGATGGAGAAGAATGGGAAATGAAAATAATGAAGTGCGAACATCACCTTATAATTGGATTTAATTCAGCCCGTCGCGACTTTCACGGACACTTCGATGGTCCGTACAACATTATACGGTCCGCATAAGTGACCGTACTTTACCATCAGAGAAACAACATTTCTGCTGGGTGTTATACGGACCCTTATACGGACCGTATAAGTCGGTCGTATAACCCCATTTCCTTGAAATGATTTTCATCGTTCGTTTGATCTCCAATCCTTATGGAACCTTCTTAACACTTGTTTAACACCTCTTTAACAACCTAAGAGGCATTATAACTCTTCTCCAAGACATCGTTAAGTCACCATTAACTTGTTACTCGTAAATCTCTTCCAATACATAATGTA
Source organism: Lycium ferocissimum (assembly GCF_029784015.1). NCBI lineage: Eukaryota > Viridiplantae > Streptophyta > Magnoliopsida > Solanales > Solanaceae > Lycium > Lycium ferocissimum. The sequence continues at coordinate 39,386,807 of NC_081342.1, read as the reverse complement.
TACCTTTCCTTTCTTAGCCAACTTTCTTCTCTTACCTTGAATGTCTTTGACATCTCAGTTAGGATCATCAAATGCTATTTCTTACTTATTGAAACATCATACACTTCATGCCCTTCGTTAGTCTATTCACTGTGTATCAACTAATTTTTTTTTCGAGGTGTAACATTCTTCCCCCCTTTAAGAACATTCGTCCTCGAATGTTGAGTTCACGGAAAGTCTACGAAAATTTCACCAGAGTTTTTTCTGTAATATAGCACTACCATCCTGTCACAACAGCCCATAATAACAATGCCTCACAGAGCCACAACATAATAGCAATAAATTTTGGCCACACACGAACCATATGCATAAAAATAAAATATACATACCTCATAATCTTGATGTTTCATCTTGGGTCTCTTCCGGGGGTTGGAATAAGTGCGGGTACTTAGGCTTGAGAGGAATGAAAATTATGAAGTAAAACTTAATTCCCGTCTTTTTAATAGTCTCAGACGCGGCACCATTATGGACCGTGTTACAATCCGTAACACTGGGCCGTAACATACGTCAAAATTCTAGTGAGGTCCGAGTATCTGAGGTGGGGTTACGCTACTACGTTATGGGCCGTAACACGTATTATAGTCCGTAACGATGAACTGTCCTTTGGTCCAAAAGTTACTAGATGGTGATTGTTCTAGCGTACCTACTACGGTATAAATGACGAACCGTAATACCCGTTTCGAACCGTCCCCTTGGAGCGTAACACATGATTTTCTAAACTGAAACATATTTTCGATTCTAACACTCTCCTTCTTAGGTTTCTAACCTCCTGAATCATGAACAGAATTTAGTACAGACTTTACGAGGTGTTATACGTATCTGGAAAGATCAAATTGGTATCTGAATCTTATCTTTTCTCTCACAGATGGTGAGGACTCAAGCTACAATGGCCAGAGGTCAGGTGCCAGAGCTTGCAGCTACGGTGGCAACTGAGGGCGAGCGACAGCCAGAGGCGTGGCAGAGCGAAAGGCTGTGAGGCTACCCCAGCCAGGGGCAGGGCTTCTACGGTAGAGTAGCAGCGAGAGAGGTCTCCGTCTCCCGAGCCCGAGTATCAGTCGGATTGAGGCCAGACCGCAGAGGATGGTTTGGCCCCAGCACGGACACAGCCTGATATTACTTCTGATCAGTCAAGCATTACACTATAGCCAGGGTTCTACTTCATCTCGATACCCAGCAGGCGCCAGCCGGTGTTACTACTCCCACAGGGGTTCACAGACCAGAATAGGGGCGCAGACCCCTGAGCAGGGACATACGCAGGTAGCACATCCCACTACAGCTATGACTCCTTGCATTGATACGATAACTGCTCCTGGTGATGACATTAGGCCCATGGAGGGCGCTGTTATAACTGCTTCTGATCAGGACCTTATTGGGAAATTTAGGAAGTTAGAGCCGCCGAGATTTGCTGATACTTTGTCTGAGGATGGTTATGAGTTTATTCTTGATATGCACGAGTTTCTACACCGGATGGGGATCGTGGAGACCCATGGAGTTGATTATGTATCCTACTAGTTTCACGGTGGCGTAAAGACGTGGTAGAGGTATTTTGTCACTTGCAGACCTGAGGGTTCCCCTCCCTTGACCTGGACTCAGTTTTACCAGGCCTTTCATGAAAAGTATGTGCCCCAGTATTTGCGAGAGGCCCGTAGGGAAGAGTTTTGGCACCTGGGGCGGAGGGGCATGTCTTTGGAGTCCTATGTGACCCATTTTCTATATCTGGCTCGCTATTCTACACCTTTGATCCCTACTGAGGTCGATAGGATCAGGCGTTTTGTTGGGCAACTAGTGGGCTCTCTACGGATTCCTTGTCTTCAGATGGAGTCTATGGGGGCTTCCTTCCAGTCCATTATCGAGCATGCTTCTATGGTTGAGGACGCTATGCCCCGTGCTTTTGCTGGTAGAGACAAGAGACAACGTTAGACTGGCAGTTTTACGGGTTCTAGTTTGAGGGGCGTCAGTCAGTTTTCAAGGCCACATCAGCCATACTCCAGCCGTCCTGTGCATTCAGCAATACAGGCCTCCCCTAGTGAGCCACCGGGCGAGAGAGGCTGCCGAGAGTTCGTTCTCGGACCGGTGGACGATTTTGCTTCATCGGAGTCTTCGGCCACGTGTATAAGCATTCATCTCCTATTACCTATTATTCTTGTGGAGAGGTTGGGCATGTTCCTAGGAGATGTCCCCGACCCAGGCGGGATTATCAGCCGCCGAGGACTTCTATATCATCTGGTGGTCGAGGTGGGACTTCTCAGAGGGGCGGCACTCAGTCAGGCCGCGGTGCTTCTCATGGTTCTAGAGGTGATTCCTAGCCAGCTAGAGGTGGATATCATAGTACAAGAGGGGAATCTCAGACTGGGCATGGTGGAGCCCATTGTTGCTCATTTTCTGGTAGGCCCATGGCAGAGGCCTCAGATGCTGTGATTTCAGGTACTATTTTTATCCGTCATAGAGCAGCATCTATGTTATTTGAACCTGAATCCACCTATTCGTATGTATTTGCATTTCATGTTGTTGGTTGGGATTTGCCTTGTGATAGCATAGATATACCTATTCATGTGTCTACTCCGGTCGGATATTCTGTGATTGTTGATTGAGTCTACCGGTCTTGTTTGGTTACTTTTATGGGGTATGACATTTGGGTAGATTTGATGATTTTCGGTATGGTGGACTTTGATGTTATATCGGGTATGTCCTGCCTTTCTCCTTATCACGCGTTCCTAGACTGTCATGCCAAGACAGACACCTTAGCCATGCTGGGCATCCCTAGGCTTGAGTGGAGGGTACTCCTAGTCCCGCTCCGAAGAAGATCATTTCCTTCCTTCGGGGGAAAAAGTTAGTAAGCAAGGGGTGTTTAGCTTATTTAGCTCATGTTCGTGATACGACGGTTGCATCTCCACCCTTTGAGTCTATCCCTATTGTGAGCGAGTTCGCGAAGGTATTCCCGTGGGATTTGTCGGGTATGCCACCCGATCGTGACATTGATTTCTGTATTGACTTAGATTCGAGCACTCGTCCTATCTCTATTCCGCCATATCGGATGGCACTTGCTGAGTTGAGGGAGCTTAAGGAGCAGTTACAGGATTTATTAAGCAAGGGGTTCATTAGACCGAGTGTCTCCCCTTGGGGTGCTCCTGTGTTATTTGTGAAGAAGAAATATGGGACCATGAGGATGTGTATTAATTATCGCCAGCTGAACAAGGTCACTATTTGGAACAAGTGCCCTATGCCTCGTATTGATGATCTCTTTGACCAGCTTCAGGGTGCTTCGGTGTTTTTGAAGATTGATTTACGTTTCGGCTATTACCAGTTGAAGATCAGGGCAGAGGATATTCCGAAGACAGCATTTCGGACGAGATGTGGCCATTATAAGTTTCTAGCGATGTCTTTTGGGCTTACTAATGCCTCGGCTGCATTTATGACCTTGATGAATGGCATCTTTAGGTCATTCCTTGATTCCTTTGTGATTGTGTTTATTGATGACATCTTGGTGTATTCCAAGAGTAAGGAGAAGCATGAGAGCCATCTTCGTTCTGTTCTTGGGTTGTTGAAGAAACATAGCCTGTTTGCTAAATTTTCTAAGTGTGAGCTTTGGTTGGATTCTATAGCATTCTTGGGCCATGTTGTGTCTAAGGATGGGATTATGGTTGATCCAAAAAAGATTGAGGTTGTGAGGAGTTGGGCGAGGCCCACTACTGTTACTGAGATTTATAGTTTTGCGGGTTTGGCCAGCTATTACCATCGCTTTGTGAAAGGTTTTGCTGCTATTGCTTCATCCTTGACCAGATTGACTCAGAAGGATGCTCCCTTCTAGTGGCAGAGGATTGTGAGGAGAGCTTTCAAAAGCTTAAGCTTCTTTTGACTACAACCCCGATCTTAGCATTACCCGTAGAGGGTAAGAATTTCGCGATCTATTATGATACCTCCCATATGGGCTTGGGTCTTTGTGTTGATGCAGGAGGGTAGAGTGATAGCTTATGCTTCCCATCAGTTGAAGGTTCATGAGAAGTACCTATGATTTAGAGTTGCTGGTCGTGGTCTTCATTTTGAAGATTTGAAGGCATTATTTGTATGGTGTTCATTGTGATGTTTTCACCGATCACCGTAGTCTTCAGCATGTGTTTACCTAGAGAGATCTTAATTCCAGGTAGCGCCGATGGATGGAGCTCCTGAAGGACTATGACATCTCTATTCTGTATCATCCTGGGAAAGCCAATGTGGTGGTTGATGCCTTGAGTCGCAAGGCAGTGAGTATGGGGAGTTTAGCTCGATTGATTGTTTCCGAGCGTCCGTTGGCCATGGAGGTTCAGACTCTGGCCAACAGTTTCGTTCGCCTTGATATTTCAGCCTCGGGCAGGATTTTGGCTTGCATAGAGGCGAGGTCGTCTTTATTGGATCGATCCAGACTCATCAGTTTGAGAATGCTCAGTTGAGCAAGATTCGAGATAGAGTTTTGAGAGGTGAGGCCAACGAGGCCGTGATTGATTCTGAGGGCATTCTAAGGATTAGAGGACGCGTGTGTGTTCCTCGTGTTGGTGATTTGATTCAGTTGATCTTGTTTGAGGCTCATAGCTCTCGCTATTCCATTCATTCGAAGGTGACTAAGATGTATCGTGATTTGAGACAGCACTATTGGTGGCGTTAGATGAAGAGAGATATAGTTGATTTTGTGGCTAAGTGTGGGAATTGTCAGCAGGTAAAGTATGAGCACCAGCGACCCGGTGGGGTGCTTCAGAAGATGCCCATTCCCGAGTGGAAGTGGGAGAGGATTACCATGGATTTTGTCATGGGTCTTCCGAAGACCCTTGGCAAGTTTGACTCTATTTGGGTGATAGTTGATCGGTTGACTAAGTCCGCTCACTTTGTTCCAGTTCAGGTTTCCTATACCGCGGAGAAGTTAGCCAAGATGTACATTCGGGATATTTTGAGGTTGCATGGGGTTTTTATTTCTGTTGTATCTGATCGGGGTACTATTTTCACTTTTCGTTTCTGGAGGGCTTTTCATGAGGAGTTGGGTACCCGATTGGATCTTAGTACAGCTTTTCATCCCCAGACCGATGGCCAGTCCGAGTGGACTATTCAGGTGCTCGAGGATATGTTGAGAGTGTGTGTTATTGATTTTGGTGGTCATTGGGATTAATACTTACACTTGGTAGAGTTTATGTACAATAACGGTTATCATTTGAGTATTGGCATGGCGCCTTTTGAGGCCTTATATGGTAGGAGATGTAGATCTCCGATTAGTTGGTTTGATGGGTTCGAGGCTTGATCTTGGAGTACAGATTTGTTGAGGGAGTCCCTTGATAGAGTGAGAGTTTTTTAGGCTAAGCTTTTGGTAGCTCAGAGTCGACAAAAGATGTATGCAGACCAAAAGGTTCGGGATTTGGAGTTTGCTATTGGTGATCAGGTTCTATTGAAGGTTTCACCCATGAAGGGTGTTATGAGGTTTGGTAAGAGGGGCAAGTTGAGCCCCAGGTATATTGGTCCGTTTGAGATTGTTGACCGTATGGGTGATGTAGCTTATGAGTTGGCTTTGCCGCCAGGCTTGGGGGGAGTTCATTCGATTTTTCATGTTTCGATGCTAAAGAAGTACCATGCCGATGGTACCTACATTGTTCATTGGGATTCTATATTGCTTGATGAGAATTTGACTTATGAGGAGGAGCCTATCGCGATCTTGGATAGGCAGGTTCGAAAGTTGAGGTCGAAAGAGATTTTCTTCTGTGAAGGTGCAATGGAAGCACCATCCTGTTGAGGAGGCTACTTGGGAGACCGAGTCCGATATGCGTAGCCGATATCCTCAGTTGTTTTACCGATTCAGGTATTTTCCCGCTTCTTTTTTTTTCTTCGCTCGAGGACGAGCGACGGTTCAATTGGTATCTGATGTAACGACCCGTTTGGTCGTTATAGTCTTTTCAGCATTTTTGCCCTTTCTCGAGCATTGATTAGCTCATTTTTTACCCGAGGGGACCGTTGGCACGCTTCTCGAGGTATCTAGACCGAATTTTGGGCAACTTTTGTGAAATATAGGCTTAAAGTGATAAATAGTTGACTCAAAGTTGACTTTTGGGTAAACGGACTTTTTTTGGGAATTCCATCGATTCCGAGAGGTCCGGATGGTCGTTTAGAAATTATTTGTGTATTTGGTTCGGTTCCCAATGCACTCGGATGCATTTTGGGACTTGGGTTGAGAAATTAAAATTAAAGTATCGGGGGTTAACTCGGTCAACGAGACCTCCGTTGGGAATTCCGAGGCCACGAGCGCATTCGTAGCGTGTTTTTATGTGTGTCTATGTGTATGGTATGTGAGCAGATGGCCTCGGGAATTAGTCAAAAAATCGGATTGAATTGTGAAACTTGGGTAAGTTTATGGTGTCTGGTGCCTGCTTTGGTGGCACCAGCACCGCGGTAGCGGTACCGTTGGAGGGGTAACCCTGCCGCTGGAGCGGTCCAAGCATTTTAGGCTTGACCGCTGCGTTGAGAGACCGTTCGGCTCCTTGGGCCCCGTGCGCTAAAGCGGGTGACGGGCAGTGTGTATAATTAATAAAGTTTTAAAAGCCTTTAGACCCTCATTTATTTTCATTTCGAAATTAGAGCTTTTGGGGACTATTCTTGGAGATATTTTGGGAAAATTCTTGGAGGTAAATCTTGCTAATTCCTTTACTCTTCCTTTAATCCTAATCATCATAGATTTCCCCTTTCCTTAAATAATCCCTTAGTAATGGAAGTTGGAAGAGGGTTTTGATGAATATTTTCTCTAGGCTTATTAATGATGAAATTGATGGGGATGAATCTAAGCTTGTTAATCATATATCTTCCATTTCTAGTGTTGAATTTTGGAATCAAAGAGTTAGGGCATATACCCAAATTGGGGGTTTTATCTCAAATTCGAAATTGGGTAAATCTATGAGTTAATTTAGCAATTAGTGGTTGGATTATGATCACCTAGTGCTTAATTTGATATTTTGCTTCTGAATTTCCCATTTTGCCCTTATGGGCCCGTTTCCCCAATTTCTAGGGTTAGAATTGACCTAAATTGAATAGTAGCAATATTAGTATCATTCTTCATGATTTCTAATCTAGATTTCGATTATGCTTAGACTACTTTGGTTCTGAGGTTCAGCGGAAAGGCAAGGCAAAGGAGTGAGTTGTTGGTGTTGCGGTTCGGCCATCCAGGTAGGTTATGGCTTACCCTTGGTGAGACTTCGTATAGCGAAGCACATATTTATATTATATTGTCGGAGACAGCATGTGAACCTTCGGGTATAAAGTTGGGATGGATATTGCCTTAGGTTGGGCCCTGTTGTGTGTTGGGGCTAGCCACCCCGTTATGTTGTGATTTGATTGTTCTATTGTGTTGGCTTGATGCCATGAGTTGTTGATAGATATTGGATTCTGTTTTATCATCTTGATTACGATGTTGTTGGCGTACCCACTGTTGGTACTTGTGATTCGGATATATTGTTGGCGTACCCACTGTTGGTATTTGTGATTCGGATATATTGTTGGTGTACCTATTGTTGGTACTTGTGATATTGAGCATGATTATTGATGTTGATACACGCATTGCACGCACTCTCATTTTCATGATACACTATTGAGATACTGATGATATTTGATGAAACACTTTGATGAGCTGGGATTGGATTTTACTTGAGTGACGTGAGAGGCCGATATCCAATGTTAGTTTCGGAATCGTTGATTGAGTGAGTGCATAGACTCCGCGGGTCCCCCAGAGTGGTGCCGGTGAGAACCCCCCGTGGGCAAAGATCCGGGGTCCCGTCTGTTGGGCAAAGATCCGGGATGGGTGGCACTTAGACTTCGCGAGTCACACTGGGTTGTGCTATCGAGATGTCGATATTTCCGTCCGGAGTACATGTATACATATCATTTGCATGGCATTGCATTGCATTCATACACTATTGCATTGCATTACATCATGGCTTGATTTTGAGATGTTTTGGTGTTGTACTTGTGATGTTGGATTCGGACTTGATACATTCAGACTTGGCACATTTGGGATTAGATGCTTTACTTAGGCGATGACGTATACTTGGATTCGATTACATTGACTTATACTTGTTGGTTTATCTGCTTATCTGCTTTATTATCTGGATTGTGTTAGCTATGCTTAGTCGGCCGATGATGCCTACCAGTATTGTTGTTTGTACTGACCTGCACTTGCTGTATTCCTTTATGAATATAGAGTATCAGGTTGGATCTGCTTCCATGACACGTGGTTGATAGTTGCTTCAGCATTATCTCCGAGTTTCCAGGGTGAGCATGGTCGTTCGCTGCCTTAAAGACTTCTTTGTTGGCATCATCACCTTTTATGCCTTTTTGGGGAGTTTAAAATGTTATGAGAGATGTCTAAATTTACAGAAATGTATGAGGGCAACTAAGGTAATAATTTAGTAAATCGAAGGTTGAAAGAGACTTGATAAGAAGACACTTTTTCTTGTCCCATTGCAACCAAAAAAGACATCTTGATTTGTGTGTCAAACAATAACTCCATAAATTGTCCAACTTTCACAAAGTAATGTACAATAGCAAATGCATGCATAAATTCCAATTCTAGCAAAATGCAAATCCTTTTAGTTAGCAAATTACCAACTAAATAGTTTAGATATAACCAGGGATGACAAAATCTTTGGATTGTCCCTTATTACATAAAGTAATATATGTATGAATGACATTATATATGCATATATACAGTACTCATACATATCATAGCGCTTCGTGGCATTTCAGATGTACAGGTTGATTCTCTTTATCTCATGTTATAGTCATGTATTTCTTACGTTACTTTCTTGCCTTACCTTCTCGATACTTTATTCGTATGGGGGTCCGTTTGCCTGGGGACGTTGTGTTTCATGCTCGCAGATTCGGATAGACAGGGTGACAATCGTATCATAATCACAATATGGCAACTAAGTACAAGTCCAATATCACACACATGACAACAAGCCAATAAACCACAAAGAGGCACAAGTCCACAAATCACTCAACAATACCAATCCTAAGAACATCCATCCCAACTTCATACTTGAAGGCTTAACATGCTTTCTCCGTCAATATCTAACTTCTAGATATGCTTCGCAAACTGGAGTCTAACCAAAAGGTAAGCTGTAACCTCGTTTAGATGAGAACAGCACCGCAAAAACCACCTCAAACGAAGCTCTAGAACTCAAGATATGCTCAAAATACGAAAGGAACGCATTCTGATTTTTAACACACAGAGTTTTTTGCCCAAGCGGACACACCAGGTACAACAATAGCTGTCCTCGCTAAAATGACCATAACTTCCTCATACGAAGGCGAAATGCGACGATTCTTTTTGTTATGGCTTCGTAATTACGATACGGATCTAATGGTTCAATCGAAACACAAACAAAAGGTCGTTTGATCAATATGGTACCCTTTGAGGCCAATGAAACTACGGCAAAAACATTGAATAATAGCGTGACACAACCCAAAGCCATCCAAAACTCTTCAGAGTCTCAGCAAAACTAGCGGACAAGTCTAAAATCATCATACCAACTTGTTCGAACTTTCAAAACATCGGCACGAGGTCATCTTGACCCGATGTTTTCCATCATCAACTCTAACTCGTTAACTTAACTAGTTTCTCCACCAATGACTAAAATCACACCCCAAACCCTAAGGGAACCAAACCAATGACTCCGCTATGCCATAATCGACTATCCGGACCTCTCAGAATCGACGAATTTTCAAAAAAGGTATGTTTACCCAAAAGTCAACTATCAATCAAATGTTTTATACTTTAAGGCTCTATTTCACAAATGTCATCATAAATCTAGCCCGACTACCTCAGGAACCGTGCCACCCATCCCCGTGGGTCAAAATTTAACTAATAGGGCTCGGGGAAGGGTCAATGGGGGCAAATGTGTCTAAAGCACTATAACGACCAAACGGGTCATTACATCAGATACCAATTAAATAATAGTTCGTCCTCGAACGAAGGAAGAGAGTACAAAATCTGAAGGTAACAAAGGAATCCTCAATCTAACAACACGGAAGCCCCCACGACACGAAGTACGCCAAAATTACTACCCGGTCACCTTATCAGTCAAACTTTCTCTAATCTACCTCAAAGATCCGATTTTCCATTTCATATACTCAAATTTCTCTCACAACTGGTCCCCGAATATAAGTATTGTTTTCGCTGAAATTCTCTGATTCGATAAGACCATACCTCTAAATGCAATCGATAGGTCCCATAAAAATTTCCCAAAATAACACAGACCTTTAGATATGGACACAACCATAGCCCACTCTGAACCGGAAAGATATTCTGATTTTGCTAACCTTCTTTCACCCTTCTAAAGCAGTTCTTCGCACCATGATTTCTTAGAAACACATAACCACAAGCCTGAAACCATGACTTACGCTTGCCAGAAAGAAGTCTTGCTTTCTCAGAGCAACTCTAAGTATTTCCATCAAACTGATCTTACTCACAGCCAACTTCACTAGTTCCAAGTCTTCTTAAACCCTCAACTCACTCTACTGGAAGCATAGCCACTGATTAACTCGCCGAGCCAAGTCTGTAGGAAACCACCTTATCACTCTAAAGACCTCTCGTAACCATAGTACCTCCTCAAATCATTACCAAGTACCGATGTAAACCATTATATCTGTCTGAATAGTTGTTCTCGGTAAATACCATCAAGTCCACTTGCAACCCTGATAAAGCTTGGAAAACCTGTCATACCTCAAATCTGAACCGAAACTCACCGAATCCGTAAAGGTGATTTACTGGAAACCCATAAGTACTCCTGCAAACATAAACATAGTCCATCAAGCTCTAACTGAACATTTCTGACCCAAAAAGATTACATAACCCCTGAATACCACCAATCGTTACCTGAACTCCAAACTTGCCGAAACCAATCACAGTCCTATCACACATCTGTGGCAGCAAATTCTAATATTTTTCTCATGCGTAATCAATCATGTCTGTCACTCTCGACTCCAAAAGCTAAGTCCTATACAAGTTGTCAACTTATTACCGAAGAACTATACCTTATGATCACAATCTTCATGCTTCTCAACCTTCACCCAATACGCCAATTTTCTATAACCCCAAACTTTTCGATGAAAATCCTGTAGCCTCATATGATACCCTTTTAACCATTGAATCTCCCATTGTAACACCTCGATATGCCCATAACAATTTCGAAAGTATCAAATCTTACAACTACCGCTCTAAACCTCACACAACTACTCCCAAGTCCTTAATATCTAAAAGTGCTCACCCAAGCTATCCGATCAGTAGTACCCACAACATACTACACTTCCACGAATACGGTCTCATCTCAAAAATTTAACTCTAGCCTTCACATTATAGGGATTTCGATAATTCCTTTCTCTTAAACCACAATAAATCATCCACTGAAGAGTGTTACGAAATTACCCTACTGTGTACCACACAAGCCACTTCTATGAGCCTTAACATATCGGTTACATGAAATTTTCTTTTTACTAGTCGCTGATCACGACACCTCACGGAACTTCGTCATATCAATTAATCCATTATATAACTTAGTCCTTTTATGTAGACTCCCTTCTTTAAGCGTACTCACGATCACACCTCATCTGAAATATGTAAGACAACATCTCACCGTTTAACCATTTCTCGAACCACCCAATAGAATACCACATAATCATAAGTCTTGTAAACTAGCCGAGTCAATCCTGGAGATAGTAGTATACCACACACTCTACACACTAGAGTTCCCTTAACTCACTCAACTCTAAAATTAAATACTGTCTAAATCCAGCGTATCACATACACAGTCCTACTAATGTCCCCACGTACCTCCACCAAGGTGCCTTTGCTCAAATTCCCTTAACTCAAATTTCGAAATGTCCTCTATAACTCGAATTAATTTGAATCTCATCATTGATTTACCACTTCAAATGTCCCAATTGTCGAACCATAACACCCCTAACCATTCGTGCGATCATCCCTTTTATTCGATCAACTCAATCGAATAGTAACACCAGTAGTAGTAGGAACTAGCCGAACTTACACAATAGATACACGGCTCTCAATCCTAATCTAATATTAATAGTAACACCCGCTAGCTCCTTGAGTGCTAAAACTTTACACTTGTCCAGCACTAGAGTCATTTTATTAATCAACCACTGGCTCCCATTGGCCTACGGCATAACCACATATACCAACTCAACACTGAACCCTTTATGTCTTCCTACCACGTATGCCTGCAACATAACTCTCAAATCAACTAGCTCTTGATTCCACGATCCCCTTACCATTCCTCTAGACACGAAGACCCGATGAACACACCCTTTACTGAAGGACCAGGACCACAGCTGCCCAATATCTTAAGTCTCCACTCGTCACAAGTAACCTTGATTTCCGATCTTAAACCGATAATCTTTTCCCTGGAGGAACCCACAACCACTAGCATATAGTCACGTCGAAGCCCACTGTTCACGCTCGAATACGAGATCCACTCTGGTACTAATTGTAACCATATCAAAACAAGCACGTCAGATACAAAATTTTCCCATCCTAATAGCGAAGATTAATCTATCCAAATCCTCTTCCTTATGCCTCCGTGCCATTAACATGAAAAGTACTCATACCAAAATACCTTAAGAAATCTTACTTCGCTACGCGTTTCCCACAAAAGTCACCCTTCATGTCTTTATTCTCAACCTCTCTTCTTTATTAAACATGGTCACTAAACCTTTGCCCAAATTCGATGATTTCTATCGAACTTACACTCGTGCCACGTACACTATCATAATACCCTGACGAAGTTGACACTTTTCCCAAAATCAATCATATCATCGAACAAATCACTCTTGTTAGGCCACAAATGCAGTTTTTGCCACTTCCAAGCAACCCAACGCTGAAAACATAGAGATCATTTGACCCTCTGTACCATCTTTCCCATTTTTCAAGAAACCACCCACAATAAATGAGTCTAACAACGATCCCACACAACTGAAACCTCAAGCTATAGCTAGAAACTGAACTTGGTCACGCGTCTGAATCAGAATGACACATCTCGTACCATACCAAGCCGTGTCATGACAAAATCGCTCGCATAAGAATTTAAGAATGAGTTTCCAGTATTCGTGAGAGAATAAGACAAGGATATTAGGATACCAATTGGAATCGACTATATACCAATTCAAATGAAGTAGCACGAAGGAATGAAGGGATTGGAAGTTTCCTAAATATCCTGTAGCCTCGCGCAGATAGGTACGGAGCTCATCGTACCGATCCGCAAGACTCTACTAGACATGCTCTTGTACTTATTGTCATGCCCCGAACCATGGCCTAGGCATGACACAGCAGTCGGTGTCTGACTGTTTATGGCCGAGCCAACCCATGGCTGGTGAGTCTAACAGTTGTATCATGAAAGCATGCAAGATATAAAATGAACCAAGAGAATATTCTAACTCAAATATAATAGAGGATGCGAAAATAAATGTTGTGAGGCAAAACCAACATAACTGACTAAAGACTGTGTCTATGAAACCTCTAAGATCAAAATACTGTAAGAATAACTAAGTCAGGACAAGACCCTGACATGTCTCAAATACTAATGAACTAACTAATACTCGAAAAGTGAAATAGACGGGAAGCCACCGAATGAGAGGCTCACCCATTAGCCGACGTACTCAAAGTGGAAGCTAAGCTGCCATCGTATCCTCTTGAAAGTCAGACTCTGCACCGTGAAGTGCAGGCCCATGCATAAGGATATTAGTACATTTGAATTGTACAAGTATGAGCAACTGAAGCAATGATAAAGGATATATGAACAATAAAGCATAACGAACTGAATACTCATATCATGAGTTAATCTGTATAGAAACCACCTGTGCAAATATCATGTAACTATGGCCCCGGGCCCAATAAATAATGAGATATCAAAGCTATGGCCTCAGGCCCAAAATAATTACATATGCATATGAATCATAACTATAGCTCTGTGCCCAATCAAACACGGCTTTAACAGGGGTAAAACTTACTACTGACTCTTTATCATGACCGATGACTTAGCTGCATTTTGAGACTCGTAGATTGAATTACAAGTCTTTAGATTAAGGTAGGGTCCATAGCATGCATAAACAAGTATGAACATAATCAGAAAACTGAACTCTAACCCTAAGTTATGAAAATCAAGAACTAAGGAAAAATCATGAACTTGCTGGATTACTGGGAATTATGATTATTGAGGTATGAGGATGATTAAACAATATTCCTCATGTAGATAGTATGCTTAACATACCTGGAATTGCTCCTAAACTTGAATAATAATCTGGTCTTGGAAAAGAGTTCCAAGGTTTTGCTCTTTATGCTCTTTAATTGATTTTTCTTGAAAACCCTATGTTAAGAACATTGTTTCATGATTAGATTAAGAGCATATATGATAGAATTGATTTGGAAGAGCTTAGAATGACTTACCTTGTTGTTTTGATTTGTTGGGAGAAGAACACTTCGTTTCTAGGGCTTGAAATTATGAAAAACTAAATAAAATAAATGAAGGCTGGTATTTATAGGCTCTGGTGCGGGTTGGGAAATACAAACCAAAATATGGTCTGTATACTGAATTACGGTCCGTAAACTTGGATCGTAATTCAACATATTTCAAACAGAATCACTGCTTTATGTTTCCTTCTTAAATACGATCACAGTTTATGGGCCATATTTCAAAATACGATCCGTATTTAATAATATAAAATTCCACAAGCCAAATTTCAGAATGCACAGTGATTTTGGGTGTCACTTTACGACTTGAAATACGTGCCGTATATTGAAATACGGTCCGTATTCTGGGGCATAAATCCCCATCTGACAGCTGAAGAGAAATTTCAAATTCCCACATTCTTTATCTGGTTTTCTAAGTCTAGAATCATGGTCAAAGCTTAAGTTAAAGGTCTGAGGTATTACACTTATAGACCGGGTAACCTATGGCTCTTATACCAATTTGTCATGACCCAAAATGAGGGTCGAGCGGGCACCCACACACTTCCCCCTGGTGGTCGAACCTTTCCCTTACCCAACATATAATCTATCAATGCGGAAGAATAATATAAATGCTAATAAGTCTCGAATATCATATAAAGGTAACATAAATTGCCCAAGGAATCTGGTCTGAATAATACAAGAGCTTCTAAGTGTACAACTTGAATAAAAGTTACAACCATAACCTGAATACAACTTCTGTTTGGAATGAGAATTTAACAAAAAAGTCTAGATGAATCTCGCTCAAGTACCTGGAATAACTCTACACCCTGAAAAGGATGTAGCAAGAGCAGTATCAGTACAAACAACACGTACTAGTAGGCATCATAGGCCAATAATAATTAGCTAAATATATACAAGAAAGAAACTAAAAGATCGGCAGATAAGCAGTCCAAATGCAGTCACTAAGCACTGCTACATAAGTCTTGTAATAATGTGAACCACACTAGATCCCAGTAGTCTACAATCATAGCCTCGGTGGAACCTCAGCCCTCGAATCCATCAAATGTCTAGGTAAGTGATTAACAAGCATGCAACATCTAAAATAAATCAACAACCAAGGAATCAAGGCTAAAACGCACCATGCAATATGTTACACCCCGTATCTTCGAAGAAGCACTTACCAAATTTGAAACATAAATACGTTGAGTTATGGTTAAGTAAAATCACTTTGGAATATAAGGAGCAGGCATTATTAAGTATACTTAATGAGTGAAGGATGCATATAAGGCATCTTTGGAAGGTTTTATAAGGAAATGAGTGGAAGAAATGGAGTTGTACGACTTTGGAGAAAGGATGGGCAATTTTTGTATGAAACTTTTGGTCTAAATTGAGGGACGAATATCTCTAAGCATATGAAGTGTTTTGAAGTGAAAGAAAAGCCTAAAATGAAGTTCGTCGAGTCTAGTTTCCAACGCAATAAATCGCTCATCGATAGGACAGCGGAGTAAAGAATTATGGACGTTACAAGTTCAGGTGACAGAAGTTGTGAATCGTAGCAGAAACGCGATTACGGCAACGGCCGACACATAAGGTTCTAACACAAGAAATACCACAGCTGAACCCGACCCGAATTTGACCCCTATATAAGGGTAATAACCCCTTTTTTTCATCAGATTTTCCTGGAAAATTCCAGAAATTGAAGAGAGAGAGAGAGAGAGAAACAAAAAGTGAGTAATTTTTAAGTCGATGAGTATTGATTTATGTCCGGCAACGCGTGATTGTGATTCTAGTATTGTTTTTAAGTGGTGGATTTTACGTGGATATTGAGGATATTGCTGTCTTAACAAGAAAAAAGGTATGAATCTTTCTCTTTGGTATTATTTAAGGCTTATTTACGAAGACAAAGTCGTTAAATAATTGTGTAGTAAGTTGGTTAGTTATGGAAGTTGGAAAAAACGTGTGGGTGTTTGATGTACATATTGGTGTTGGAAATGATGTTATTGATGTTGGTATTGTTGTTGTTGTTGTTGTTGTTGGTTGTTGAATTGAGATTTCGGGCTAGGCATATAAACAGGGAAAATGCCCCGATTTTCATAGATATAAAATAGTTTGACTTGAAAGCTTAGCACAAATATACTACGACGAGTCTAACGATTGTGTGAATCCTCTTAAATGTGGAGCTTGCGAGCTCGGTACGAATAAGTAGATAATTGGAGGCTAAACAGGTATGTTAAGGCTAGTCCCTTTCTTTCAAAAGGCATGATTCCTATGTTATGATCCCATACATATTTTTCATAACCTTCTTACTTCCAAAAGTTAGAAGTTCATGATTCTTAAAAGCTTTTTATGGTGCTAAGGATGAGATATTTTCTATGATGAACATGATGATGATGATTTTAATTCTAGAAATTCTGAAGCTATGATTTGAGGGCATTAAGAGATTATTGAGCCATTCATGAATCTCTTGATCTTACTTATTGTTGATGGCTCACCTCATGTTACTCGTTCCTTCGAGGTGAGATATAGCGAAGATAATGATTCTACTTTCAACGCTATCTAAGTTCATGATTCTCGAGACTCCCATGACATCGTCGACTTCACCTTACGATAGTTGATCTTCTAAGGAAGGATATAGTGATAATGACAATGCTAATGATGATGTTGATTTTATGTATGTATTTTTATGTGTACGTATGTATGTATGCATTGCATCCTACTGATCAACTGGGGATGACATCGAGTCCCGAAAGGGCCGGGTAAGATGACACCGAGTCTCGAAAGGGCCGGGTAAGATCACACCGAGTCTCGAAAGGGCCGGCTAAGATGACACCGAGCCTACATGGCAGGGTAAGATAATACCAAGCAAGACGCTATGTGTATATATATGTATTACCGTGCCTTAGTGGCCGGACAGGATATTATATATGGATATATATGGAAAAGTCTTTTTTTTTAAAAGCTAAGCATGCACGACATTCGCCTTAAAAGGGCATTTAGAGGCACAAAGCTGATCTCTTTTACATTACTTTATCTTCATACGTTCATTATATTATTTTCCATGTTCGGTATCTCTTACTACGCTACTATTCATGCCTTACATACTCGGTACATATCGCTCATACTGACGCCCCTTCGCGGACGCTCGCGTTCATGCCCGCAGTGTGGATAGCCAAGACGAGGATCTTTCATCGTAGGCCGCCTTCGAGGTACCGCTTATGATTGGTGAGCCCACTTCTTCCGGAGCATTGCCGAGTACGGATGTATATATGTTTGTATGATTTTTGTACAGCAGGCATGTCGGGGGCCCCGTCCCGACTTGTATACTTTAGTACATGTATTCATAGAGGTTTTATGTATTACTTCGTGTATAGCTTTCTTTATGTTCCGTCGGTCGTTATATTGCATCGTGGGTCCATGGACATATATTTATACATGATATTACGTTCATATCTAGCCTTAGCCTTATTTTGTCATTCGAGACATAGAGAATACAAGTTATAAGTTGGTTCGCTCGGTTTCCGTAAGGTGCCGGGTGCCAATCACACCTTACCAAGGGTGGGGTGTGACACAATACAATAGATACAACAACCAGAATCAGAGATGTGACTGGATGTAATATGAATGTGTGTGCGATGCAATGCAATGCACTGGCCACCAGTCTCATATCGTACACACATGCTACGGATGAAATACCTCTACGTCTCAATAGTCATGGCCTATGGAGGACCCGTGAAGTCCATGTACCGCCTCACTCCGCACATAGTCCAGAGATGACTACACCACCCCAGGCACTCTGACCTCCATACATATAACTATTCCGTACACAGCCTAGAGATGGCTACTATGTTTAATCCTTGCATAACTCCGAATGTTTCCTTAATATTCATCACCATTAGTACCAATCACTGTTCATATCAAAGTGTCATGAGAAATGCAGGATGAAATGCATGTATGAATGCCAATTTCAACAATAATCATAAGGGATAAGCATAACAACTTCCGTAAATCAATTAGCAATATGAACTTATTCCCTACTCTGTACAATGTCACGTCCGAAACAATTTCCCTTCGAACCACATAGGTAACACCAAATATATAAGGAAGAGAGGCTATACAAAATATGCACATAGCAAACACCATAATAAGAAGCCTTGGATGTTTCACTTTCCCTCTTATCATTATTAATATCAAATCACAGCTCACGTAAATGAATCATGTTGAATGTGTATGAATGATATGCATGCATCAATCTCAAGTGTAAATCATAATCAAATATCAATCGTGCCAGACATGGACACATATCACAATATCAATATCAAGTCAATTCCTTTCCTCTATCCATGCTAATGTCAAGATAAGTGAGAGAATTTCGTATCATAATCACAATATGGCAACTAAGTACAAGTCCAATATCACACACGTGACAACAAGCCAATAAACCACAAAAAGGAAACAAGCCCACAAATCAGTCAACAATACCAATCCTAAGCATATCCATCCCAACTTCATACTCGAATGCTTAACATGCTTTCTCCATCAATAACTAACTTTTACATATGCTTCGCAAACTGGAGTCTAACTAAAAGATAAGCTGTAACCTACCTCGATGCTGAACAGATGCCATGAACTAATCTAGTTGAGCCTTGCCTTTTCTCTTTGGAAAGCCTCAGACCGATTAACGTCCACTTGTTGAGACGAGAACAACGCCATAAAAATTACCTCAAACGGAGCTCTAGAACTCAAGATATGCTCAAAATACCAAATGAATGCAGTCTGTTTTTAATACACAGAGATTTCCGCCCCAGCAGACACACGAGGTACAACAATAGCTATTTGTGCTAAAATGACCATAACTTCTTCATACGAAGGCAAAATGCGATTATTCTTTTTGCTATGGCTTCGTAATTATGGTACGGATCAAATGTTTCAATTGAAACATAAAACAAAGTCATTTGACTAATATGGTACTCTTTATGGCCAACGAAACTATAAGAAAAACATCGAATACTAGCACGACACAACCCAAACCATTCGAAACTCTTCAGAATCTCACCAAAACATACTGACAAGTCTAAAATCATCATACGAACTTGTTGGAACTTTTAAAACATCGATACGGGGTCATCTTGACCTGATGTTGATCGTGGTCAACTATAACTCTTTAACTTAACTAGTTTCTCCACCAATGACTCAAATCATACCCCAAACCCTTCGAGAACCAAACCAATAACTCCACTAAGTCATAATAGACCATCCAGTCCTCTTAGAATCGACAAATTTCTGAAAAGTTTCGTTTACCCAAAAGTCAACTATCGATCAAATATTTTTTACTTTAAGGATCTATTTCACAAAAGTCATCATAAATCTCGCCCGACTATCTCGAGAACCATGCCACCCATCCCCATGGGTCAAAATCAAACTAATAAGGCTCAGGGAAGGGTCAACAGGGGTAAATGGTTCGGACTATAATAACCAAATGGGTCATATCAGCTATGGACTTTTTGGTAGGGTTACTACGGACTGTGGGTAAGTTTGATGTTGTATGGGCCATCATGGATCAGTTGACTAAGTCGGCCCATTTCATTCTTGTTCAGACTACCTACAATTCAGAGAAGTTAGCTAGAATCAACATTCGAGAGATAGTTCGGTTGTATGGGGTGCCCATTTCTATCATTTCAAATCAGGGCTCGCATTTTACATCTTACTTTTGGATATTGATGCAGAAGGAGTGGGTACTCTGATAAAGTTTAGAGCCTTTCACCTCCAGACTGATGGTCAATCCGAGCATACTATTCAGGTCCTTGAGGATATCTTGCAACCATGTGTGATTGACTTCGGTTGTCACTGGGACCAGTTCTCGCCTTTGGCATAGTTTGCATATAGCAATAGTTACCATTCGAGCATTGAGATGGTGCCATTTGAGGTACTCTACGGTAAGAAATGTCATTTGCGGGTTGGTTGGTTTGATGCTTTTGAGGTTAGGCCTTGGGATACAGATTTGATGAGAGAGTCATTGAATAAGGTCAAGTTGATTCAGGATAGACTTTGCACAGCTCAGAGTAAGCAAAAAAAAAGTTTTATATGGATAGGAAGGTTCGTGACTTGGAGTTTATGGTTGGAGATCGGGTTTTGTTAAAGGTTTCAACCATGAAGGGCGTGATGAGATTTGGGAAGAAGGGAAAGTTAAGTGCGAGGTATATTTTAAGATTGTTCAATGTATTAGTGAGGTGGCTTATGAGTTGTCTTTGCCACCTAGGTTATCGAGTCTTCATCCTATGTATCATATTTTAATGATGAATAAGTATCATCATGATTGTTCTCATGTGATTCATTGGGGTTCAGTGTTACTTGATCAGAATATGGCATTTGAGGAGGAGTCAGTAGCCAATTTAGACCGGCAAGTTTGGAAGTTGAGAGCCAAGGAGATAGCTTCGGTTAAAGTTTAATGGAGACATCACCTGGTCGAGGAGGCTACGAGAGACCGAGTCGGACATGCAGAATAGATACCCTCATAATTTCGAGAGTACAGGTACTTCTTTATCCTTTACCGATCGAGGATAAATGTTTATTTAATTAGTAGATGATGTAACAACCCTCTAGGTCATTTTGAGATTTTGCACTCTTTTTTTCCAAAAATACCCTTCTTGTAGCTTTATAATGGTATTCTTGACTTTTGAGAATGGGTGGCACGATTATTTAATTGACGGGTAATGTTATATCCCGTATTTTATTACGACAGAGTATTCGTAAGCCAAACGACATAAATCCAAGGACAAGATTATTTTTGGATATGAGACAAGGACTTTTAATCCCCGATTTAAATATGGCACGACTTGTTTGCAATTTCCATTAGTGTAGAAATATTAATGGAGATTAGGGATTAATTAACCATGATAAAATTATTAAGGGGGGATTAGTGATTAATTATGATTAATTAGCCTAATTAGACCATTAAGTGGGCCCCACAACACATGGATGAATATGATTGGTCCATGAAGGATAATGGGACACATGTCAAGGGTTGGACATGTGTCACCACTATGGAGGACATATATATATATATCAAAGATGACTAGGCTATTCATTTTCAACCACAAAAATGATGAAATTCTAGAGAGAGGAGCTCTCGGCCATGGCTGTCCATGGAGAGCTCCAACTCTTGTGTTCAATTTATAATTTTTCCAAGGCATTTCAACCCTTTGGAAGGTGCATAGCAACGTGGAGCAGCCATGGGAATAGCAAGAACAAGTATTATTTCAATTCACCAATTCTAGCCAAGTTGAGAAGTCAAGTTGCTAAGGTAGGCTGATCATGTTCTACATGTTTTAGTAAGGATTTGGGCTTGTTGAATTTAAAAATGAATGGAA
>NC_081342.1:39349061-39364837 GCF_029784015.1 Lycium ferocissimum | reverse complement strand
AAGACGTCGATATCTCCGTCCGGAGTACATGTGTATATCTCATTTGCATGGCATTACGTTGCATTCATACATCTTGCATTGCGTTGATACATCTTGCATTGCATTGCTTTATGGCTTGTTTGAGAAGATTTAGTGTTGTACTTGTGGTGTTGGATTCGGACTTGATATGTTCAGACTTGACACATTTGGATTTGATGCTTTACTTGGGCAATAACGTGTACTTGGATTTGGATTCATTGACTAAACTTGTTAGAGTATCCCATAGACAGTCTGTAAGATTAGTTATATATTTGGTCTCTATATGATGTAGGATAACGGGTGTCTTAATGATGAGTTGACTGCTAGACTAAAACGAACGATTTAATGATATGTGAGTTGCGAGATTGTTGTGAGATTGGCTGGTGATTATTGGGGTAAAGTTAGTGATTAAAAAGGTATTGATGTACAGTGTGTGGTAGATAGACGTATGACTTGATTGGGTTGTTATCTTTTACTGATATGTGTTACTAACCATTGTCAGCCTATGATATTTACTCAGTACGCATGGATTGTACTGATATTGCACTTGCTACACCCTTTTCGGGGTGTAAATTATTTCAGGTGCTTGATTGTGACGTGTACGGAAATGCACTGTGCCGATCTTGAAGACCTCCTCCCACTTCATTCCGGGATGGAGTTTGAGTCTTAGAACATAGTGGATATCAAAATTCATTTAGTCGCTCTTGTACTAGTCTAGACCTGGTCATGGGAAGTTGGATCGAGTTTGCATTTGTTACATCATTGTAATTACATTGAATCTTGACTTTATTGAACACATTATGAAGTTTCCGCTGTATTTCTAAGTATCTATTGGTTTAAATGAATCGTCTTTATTTAATTGATATGTTATTCGATGAGAGGGTTCACCTACCGAGGTGGGAAAGGTAGGTGCCCGCGCAATCCAAAAATGGGTCGTGACATTACCATATTAATACTCAAACGACGATTAAAAGTACTAAAATATGAGGCAAATAATGGCTAAACATATGCATTTTAGATGGAACATCACTATCCCAAACTTAAACTCTTGCTCGTCCTCAAGAAAGTATTAAACCAATCTCAACCAATCAAGCTTAGGAACACCACCACTTTGGTTTATACCAACAATTAGACCCTATAGCATTCAAACCATAATAAATACACTTCCTAACCATGCAAGATATATGAGGAAACACCAAACTCCTAACCTCCTGACCTTAGGGACGAACTCTAACTTATCAAATTTAAGCTCTCTCACCTGCTCTGTCAAAAAAATAAAAAACATCACCTATCTGTCATGAAACAAATGCCCTCACAAGAATAAATAGTCCACACACTCAAATCTAATAATGAATATAATTTAAGGACTTAGCATCAAAGAACAACTCTAGCACTCACGCAAGAATTTACATGAATGCACAAAGAACCATAGGCATGCGCATTATGTACATCTCCACTAATTAAGCATGCTCGAATAGAATCAAATAGGACTTTTGTTACGCCTCAAAAAATTTCATGTCGTTTCCTAGGGAATAGGCTAACTCAGGGTAAGGAGTATACGATGTTTCTATAACTAAGAAAAGTCATTTAACGATTCTAATTAAGATTCCAAAGACGTTGGAAGTAAGAGGAGAAAGTTCCTTAAGGAAGGCGAAGCATATGTTGTGTTTTGGAAGAGTTTCGTAAAGTACCAAGCTAATGTTGACTTAATGATGTCTTAAGGAGGAGTTATAACGCTCCTTAGATTGGGAATGAAGTGTTAAGCAAGTGTCAAGAAGGTTCCATAAGGATTGGAGATCAAACGAACGACGGAAACAATTTCTAAGAAATGGGGTTATACGACCGCTTATACGGTCCGTATAACATTATACGGTCCGTATAAGGGTTCGTATAAAACCCAACAGGAAGATGTTTTCCCTGATGGTGAACCACGGACACTTATACGGACCGTATAAGTGATCCGTATAATTCCCGACGGGCTGAATAAGTTGCAAGTATAAATACATGTTCCCACTCTTATTTTCTCATTCTTTCCACTTCTTCATCTCTTTCAAGACTTCTAGAGGGTTATACACATTTCATCTTCAATAATACAAAGGAAATCAAAGGTTCATATCATAAATTCAAGTGAATCAAATGCAAGAAGCTCACTAGGGTTCATCCAAGGCAAGAAATCTCTTTGATTGGAACTAGGGTTTTCCTCAAGTGGAGTATTGCTATCCAAAACTCATTCCTACTCAATCAAAGGTAAGTTTTATGATCATACCATATTGTTTAAAGTATTGAGAGGTTGAAAGACTTGGATTATGGAAGGAAGTAGAAAATGGGTTACAAACATGAGAATAGTGACATTGTTAAGTAGTAGATTAATATGAATCACGATTCTTGATATGTTGTGATTATAATTATGTTATGAATGATGTTAAGAACATGGGAGAAACATTAGATGAGGATGAATGTAATGTTGTATTATGATCATGATTATGGATGACCTTGAGAGGAAATTGTGGGAGTTGGATAGTGATGAACTTGACAAAAGATATTGATTATGATGTTATGAATGTTATCATTGATGATTGGGAGTTGATATATGATATGGAGAAAGTTGTATAGACAAAGGAGATGCTGCCCAATTTTTCTCTAGCTTTAGTTCAAGTGTGCTTACGTCATCGATTATCTAATATTAGTATGAACTCTCTTGAAGGCAGAAATGTGAATATTGGAGAGGAACGTCCAAGTGATAGAGTAGCTAAACGAAAAGGTATGTGAGGCTAGTCCCTTCCTTTCTAAGGAATGAATCTTATGACATGATTTTCCCTTATTCTCCATGACCTTCTTACATTCCGGAAAGTATGAGTCTATGTTCATGAAGGGCCTCATATGAGATAAAGATAAGGGATACATTATGAGTATGATAATGATGATGATGAGTTTAAGTCTAAAGATTCTAAAGTTCATGATATGATTCTTCTACAAAGCTAATGATCCAAATTATGATTAATTGATGCCGTTCTTTGTGCTACACTCGCCTTATATGCTTATTCCTTCAAGGTGAGGCATAATGCTTATGAAACTCCATAATGGAATCGGGGGTTCTCGACCTTATGTCATCTCGATAAAGTATAGTTATCTTTGAGTTCCTATGCATGCATTATGATGAGTACATGATGATGATATTACACCGCGCCTATATGGCGGGCGAGACACGTGAAGCGAGCGAGATATACACCATGTCTAGATGGCATGGGCAGACACCACTAGTGGGCGGCATGAGGTGGTTAACCCGGACGCGGGAGGCCTGCACGCGAGCTAATGATGATTACACCATACCTGCATGGTCGGGCAGTTTATACATATATGCATACATGATATGAGGATGTTTATGAAGTAAGTTAGCATGCATTATTTCATTCTTAAATGTCAGTCAGTTATAGGTTGTTCCTTACTTGATGTCTCCTGGTTTCATTGATGTATCATTATTGTTTATGCCTTACATACTCAGTACAATGTTCGTACTGACGTCCTTTTCCTTGGACGCTGTGTTCATGCCTACAGGTAGACAGGGAGATGGCACATATTCATAGGAGCTATCAGCGGATTTACAGGAGCACTCCATTACTCCAGAGGTGCTATTTTGAGATATTATTTTTTATAGATATTTGGGCACAACGGGGTCCTGTCCCGTCCTTATGTCTGGTACTCTAGTAGTGGCTCGTAGATACGTATGTGTGGGTGATATGGTCTCATTATTTCCCACATAGTATATATATTATTTTGATAGCCGAAAGGCTTATGTATATAAAGGCAGATATGCTTGAAATTGAAAAAAATGGTTTTCCTTATGATTAGATGTGTGAGGACAATAAATGTATGCAGGATAAGTTTGATGAGTATTATAATGAGTGGTGCTCGGTAGTTAACTCCGGGTACCCGTCATGGCCCCTCGTCGAGTCGTGACAAAAGTGGTATCAGAGCAGTTCAGTCCTAGGAAGTGTCTACGAATCATGTCTAGTAGAGTCTTGTTTATGGTGTTTTGCGCGCCACATCAATAAACAGGAGGCTACAAGGAATTTTGGAAAAATGACCATTCTTCTCCTTACTAGATCGTGCGATAGAGCTACGTTATAAGATTTTCTCCTCCCTAATTGTGCGTTATGATTTCAGTGATGCCGCCAAAGAGAAAAGCTACGGCCCCGAAGAACAAGGCTACGATAGAAAGGCGGATAGAAAGGGAGCCGCCAACTAATGTAGAGAAAGGTGAATCACATAATGAGGCTCCATCAAACACCTCTCATACTCCACCTATATAGAAGAACAAGAGGGGGCTTCATTCCAGCTCCTATGCCTCCAGTCCCTCTATCGGCTGCTTCGGGTCAACAAATAATCGGTGCTATTCATCTATTGACATAGTTAGTTGTCTCTCAGGTACAGCAGCAGAGTGTAGGTTCAGGTGACAGGGCGACTAGCACTCGAGCTCGGGATTTGATGATTTTAAACCCTCCAGAGTTTTTCGGGTCAAAGCCGGTTGAAGACCCGTAAGGTTTTATTGATAAGATGTTGAGAACGTTGAAAATTATTCATGCCTCCGAGACTGAATCTGTGGAGTTGGCATCTTATAGACTACGAGATGTGGCGGTTCTTTGGTATAATAATTGGATATCTTCAAGAAAGGAAAATGCACCTCCCCCGGTTTGGCAAGAATTTGTAGATGCCTTCATCGCCACTATTTTTCATCCGAGGTTCGTTGGGCCAGAGCGGATAAATTCTTAAATTTGAAGCAGGGAAATATGAGTGCCCGGGAGTATAGCCTTCACTTTAACTCATTGGCTAGATATGCTCCGACTATGGTGGCCGACATGGGAGATAGAGTGCATAGGTTTGTGAGAGGCTTAGGGCCACATTTATTCAAGGATTGCTTGACAGCTTCATTGCAAGAGGGGATGGATATTTCCCGTATTCAGGCCCATGCCCAGAATTTAGAAGAGCAGCAACATTCGCAAAGGGGTGAGCGCGATATTGATAGAGGGCAGAGTAAGAGGCCCAGATCTATGGGTGCCGGTGGCGACTATAGAGGGGGATCGAGGCAGTCACATTCCAGATATTTAGGCCGGTCAGCGACTAGTGCATCGCCTCAGTTTGCAGGAAGGAGATTTGATCGCTCCATTTATTCAGAACAGGGTCAGAGTTCGAGAGCCTTAGGTTCTCAGTTTGGGGGTGATTATAGCCAGAGGAGACCACCAGTACCTCGATGTAGCCATTGCGGTAAGTTACATTCTGGTCAGTGTCGCTGAGGTTCAGATGCTTGCTATGCACGTGGGTTGTTAGGCATATGATGCGAGATTGCCCATCGATGAGTGGTAGGTTGGGGTTCGGCCCACGGGATCGCCGGGCCGGTTCTTCTTCCGTGCGGCCGATAGAAGCGGACTCCCCCCCGCATTCCGACGGAGTCGAGGTAGGCGGCGAAGGGGAGCGTCTAGTTCGTGGCACCCGGCCCGTATCTATGCTTTAAATCGGGATGACGGATCTCGAGTCCTCCCCGGATGTGGTTACAGGTATACTATCTATATTCTCTTATGAGATTTATGCATTGATAGATCTGGGTTCTACGCTATCTTACATTACTCCTTATATTGCTGGTCGTATTGTGGTGAAACCAGAGCCAATTAAACCTTTTGAGGTATCTACTCCGGTTGGTGATCCCATGATAGCTAGACAAGTATACAAGAACTGTGTGATTGTGATATGTGATCGTCAGACTAAATTTGATCTAGTTGAGCTGAAAATGCTAGATTTTAATGTGATTATGGGTATGGAGTGTTTGGCCTCTTGTTATGCCAGTGTCGATTGCTGAATGAAAGTTATTCGATTCCAATTTTCGGGAGAACCCGTGCTTGAATGGAAGGGTAATATCGCGTCTCCGAGAGGTAGGTTTATTCTGTTACACCCCGTATCTTCGAAGAGCACTTATCAAATTTGAAACATAAGTACATTGAGTTAGGGTTAAGTAAAACCACTTTGTAATATAAGGAGCAAGCATTATTAAGTATATTTATTGAGTGAACGTTGTATATAAGGTATACCGGAAGGTTTTATAAGGAAATAAGTGGAAGAAATGAAGTAGTACGACTTTGGAGAAAGGATGGCTCATGTTTTGTATGAAAATTTTGGTCCAACTTGGGGGACAAATATCTCTTAGCATATTTAGTGTTTTGAACTGGAACAAAAATCTAAAATGAAGTTTGTTGAGTCTAGTTTTCAACGCAACAAACCGCTCGTCGATAGGAGATCAGAGTAGAGAATTATGGACGTTACAAGTTCAGCTGACAGAGCAGAAACGCGTGCTACGATCTTGCTACGATGACCGACTTACTACGATCTTGCTACAGTAAATTGCTACTGTGACCCCCGAATTTGGCCCTATATAAAGGGTAAAACCCCCTTTTTTTTCACCAAATTTGCCCAGAAAATTCCAAAAAATTGAAGAAAGAGAGAGAGGATATCACAAAGTAAGCAATTTTCAAGTGGCGGAGTATTAATCGAAGCTCGGATAAATGCATAGATGTGATTCTAGTATTGTGTTGCGGTAGATTTTAGCGTGGATATTGAGGATATTGCTATCTTAACAAGAAAAAAGGTACGAATCTTTCTCTTTTGGTATTATTTAAGGATTATTTATGGAGATAAAGCCGTTAAATAATTGTGTAGTAAGTTGGTTAGTTATGGAAGTTGGAAAACAGCGTGTGGGCTGTTTTATGGTGCATATTGGTGTTGGAAATGATGTTATTGATGTTGGTATTTTTGTTGTTGTTGTTGTTGTTGGTTGTTGGATTATGATTTCAGGCTAGGCATATAAATAGGGGAGGTGTCTTTGCCAATTTAATGATTCTAAACGGAATTAAATTGAAGGCTTAAGATGAGCGTATGACATTGAGCCTAATGATAGTATGAATGGTTTATATGTAGATTTACGAGCTTGGAAGGATAAACGTTGAACGACTAAGGCGACCGAAAGGTATGTTAAGGCTCGTCCCTTTATTTCAAAGGCATGACTCCTATGTTACGATTTCATAAATGGTTCCATAACTTCGTTGTTTTCAAAAGTTAGAAGTCTATGTTTCCAAGGCATGATTCCTTTTTCCGATAACCCATAAATGCTTTCCAAAATGTCCGTATTTTTCCAAAATGGAGGGTTATGACTCCGTAAGCTTTTATGACAACAACGATGGATATGTTTTACAATGACAACGATGATGTCAAAGATGAGAATATTTTTCTATAATGACTATGATGAGAACGATTTCATGTTTAAAGGTTTCAAGTTATGATTTCAATGACGATATAAGAATGTTGAGCTATTTCTTGATCCCTCAAGTTTATTCATGGATGATGACTATTTTTTAAAGATTCCAAAGTATATAAATTGACGCCTTACGAGATTGATGATCCTATTCTATGTTTTCTCTTGATGTTATTCTTCATTGATAGTCTCACCTTATAATAATTGTTCCTTCAAGGTGAGACAAAGCGATTGTTATATCCCGTATTTTGTACGTTGGAATATTTTAAGTTGGATTGCGACAAGTTGTGGATAAGACTTTTAATTTTCGGTTTTGTTTTTGTTTTAATGCACAAGTTGCATATTCATCTTTTCATTGGTATGGAGTGTTAAGGGTAAATTTGGAATAAGGAAAAGTTTGGGATGTTGAATAAGTTATACAGACTGTATGGAGTTTTGGACATATCCAGGTATGCAAATAAAGAGATCGGTGTATAAAAGTTTTAGGTCTCGAAATAATTTTCGCGGATGAACAGTGACTGCTACAGTAAGTCGGCGCTACAGTACTGCTATAGTGACTTCGGAGCAGCTATATAAAGGGGCTTAACCTCCTAATTTTCAGCCAAAAAAATCAGACCAAAAATATTCCAAATATTCTAGAAAATTCCCCAACCTTCCACCACCAACTTTTAGCCCGAAACCAGGTATAATTCCCAAATTTCGGTCCAGACAGCGTATAGTTGTGACTTCAAAACTGCGTATTGAGGATTTGTGGCTTAATTTCAAGGTGGAGGAGTAAATATATAGCATTATTATCGAGGGAAAGGTATGAATCTCTTTCTATTTGTGTTAATATTGGTTTATTTACGGAGAAGGAGCTGTAAAATCGTTATAAAATGGTTCGTGATGGAAATATGGGACAAACACCATATGGAATGTTTATGAAGTATTTTGAAGTTGGAAATATTATGGTTAATGTTGGTATAGTTGGAATTGTTGTTGGTATAGTTTATGAGTTTGGAAGAAAGAAATGTATTGTTGTTGTTTCCATTGAAATTGGAAGGGTTCGGGTAGTGTTGCATAATGGTTGGGTTGTTTTGAATTAATTGTTGATGTTGTTAGTATGGTTGTTGGTATTGTTGTTGATGATTTGGCCGAGTTGAATTCTCGGGGTTTTTGAATTTATAGGGGAAATGCTGCCCAAATTTCTGTAAATAAAGTGCCAGCCTAGAATTGAATTCCTAAGTGCCTATGACTAATGTTTGGTGTCTAATGACGTTATTGTAGCTCTTGGAGAGCCCGAGACTTAAGTTTGGATTAGCTTAGGAAGCGAACGAGGTATGTAAAGCTTACTCTTTCCTTCTTTTGGCATGTCTTAGTGTAAGTAAGCTATGACACGAGTCTCGAGGTAACTCTACTCTGATGATCCGAGCATGTCTATGAGTCCTATTTGCTTCTTGATGTTGGCATCCTTGGTATGGGCAAGCTATGGTCCGTATATCTTTGTATGATTGGTTTTCAAGTGTTGCATAAAAAGTTTTGTTTTTTTAAAAGAGTTCTGTAACTACGAACGTCCGTAACTTTCAAGAAAAGGCTCGGATCGCTTTGATATCTTCGCAAATGATTTCATGACGAGTAATGACTTTAACTTTCATAGGCGGGCCCGGATTGGGTTGACGCTCGTCCGTGGGTCCCGCGACTTTCCTGTGTACAGTTCTAACGACTTTTTGAAAGAACTTAATGTGGCTATGATTCCGACCCCCGAGTATGATTACTTACTTATCTGTCGGGTTTGAAATGAGGATTTTTTATGCATATGATTTTGACACGTAACTATGGTTTCTGAAGTTCGATTTGATATGTTCCCGAGTGATATTCAGAAGAAAATCTGATTTGACTACTGTTTTGGCTTATAAATGATAGTTCGTTTTGATTACCCTATTGGGTCTTTGTAAGTGTTTTACATTGAATATGATTTCCCACGATTCTGCTCGTGCATTCTGTTATTACCTCTTTCGCCGAGTCTCGGGCCGGTATGTTATCGTGCGCACTATGTTATATTCCGAAGTATGATGTGATATGATATATGATGTGATACGGAGTATGATGTGTTCGGAGGTATACAATATTCCGAAGTATGATGTGTTGTGGCGCCCAGATGGAGTGGCGGCCACGTTCTGTCCGCCGGGTCCCATTATGGACCGCATATGATGATATGATATGATATATGATGATATGATACGATATATGATGATATGATGTGATATATGATGATATGATGATTCTGTTTGCCGAGTCCCTCACTGAAGGGCCGGGACACGTTATATGTTATATGTATGTATTCTGGAATATGATCAGTTGGTTTCAGATCCGGTGGTGGGGCAAACCTCGTGGTGGGGCAAACCCGAACGTGGGGCAAACCCAATGATGAGGCAAAATTCCACATTGGTTTAGGCAAATCCCACACTGGTTTAGGCAAATCCCACATTGGTTTAGGCAAATCCCACATTGGTTTAGGCGAATCCCACATCGGTTAATGTCGGCTCATATGATAAGCTATGATGTTATGATGTGTTACGGTATGAATATGGTGATCATTTACTTATGTCACTCGGTCCCATTATCTACGGGCCGGACGATACATGGCATTGATATGCACGATTTGTATTTCGTGAGTAAGCATTTGGCATTTCGATTATTATATTTGTCTTCCGTACCTCGATGTGAGATTTGTGTTTCGTATGCAAGCACTTTGATATTACGGCTATTATGCTCACTTTCGTACTCCTTACTTCGGTTATGATCTCGTTTTACGTATGCCATGCTTTACATGCTCGACATATTCCGCATCGACCCCTTTCTTCGGGCTGCGTTTCATGCCGCGCGGTACCTACGTATGAGTGAGGACGTTAGCGAAGATAATCCAGTTTGGATTGGCGAGCTCCATTTCCTCCGAGCGCCGCCGAGTCGAGTATTTATGTTGTGGTATCATGTTCTCGTGCTAGAGACTTTGCGACAAAGCATGTCGTGTGTGTAAGATGTCAGTTTTGTAAGCGGCTATGTAAGCCGATGTATCATTACGCTTTATGTTACAGATTTGTTATGATTACGGATTTTATTTGATTTGATAAGCTGAAAGGCATGTTTGTTTTTTGAAAAATTTTCATTATGTACTTATGTCATGTTTTGCGAGCCCAGTATGATTATGAGTATTACGAGAGTCAGCGGGTTCGCTCGGCCCTAAGTAAGGGTCGGGTGCCCATCATGCCCTATCGAAAATTAGGGTATGACAAATTGGTATCGAAACGCCGTCCTAGGGGGACGTCCGCAAAGTCGTGTCAAGTAGAGTCTTGTTTATGGTGTGTTGCGCGCCACATTTATAAACAGGAGGCTACGGGGCATCGAGGGTGGTTACTCTTCTTTCATATCTGAGATCGTGCCATAGAGCCAAGTCATAGGGAATGAGACTTCTTATACTAACCTTTGGTTTCAGCAGAAGAATGGCATCAACAGAAAGAAGTGACTAACGATATTAGAAGTTACAAAGCACGCAGGTAAGCAAAGGTATGAAAGACATATGTTGGGTAAGGTACTGAAGTGTGATCGAAATGTAAAGTTGAAGATTAAAAGGGAAAGTGAACAAGAAAGTGTAACAGGTGCAGTTTAAGCTGGGCATACAAGGTATGTTCATTATTTTCGTACTGTTGTTGATGTTGGGAGCCCTGTGAGGCTGTGATATGATATGATATGTATATATGTATGTTGGCCCTGTGAGGCATTGTTGGTATTTCCTGCGTGCAGGTTTTGAGATAGTAAGAAATATAGAGGAAACTCTGCCGAAATTTTTCCAGAAAAAAAAAAAAGAGAATGAGATATGGGTTTGTAATACGACTTGAAAGGTCGTGCCGATAGCAATAGTGAGATTAAGACAAGAGTACAGAGGGAAGGAATTGTGATGTATATGAGTGTATTGATAAGACAGCTTGTGAGATATTTAGGATAAAGTTGATCAGAAAGGGTAAAAGGTTAAGGAGTGTTACACTATGAGATCGAATACGAACGGGACAATGTGAGTATAATGAAGATTGTTGTGAAAATAAATAAAGCCCAGTGAGAAAGTGGCCAAGGCTATGATGTGATCTACGTAGCTAGAATACACGGCAAGTGTGAAACGGAAAAACAAGCTACGGAACGAATAAGGAAGGGTTTGAGTTAAAGATTAAGAGACGACACGAGATAATGTGCCTAGAATGTTACAAGTTGAGTAAAGGGAATTACGAGAAGGAAAGGTTTAACCCGATATGTATTGGACCTTGTTATGTTGTTCGTAAAGTAAGAAGGTTACGTACTAAAGACATGGCTTTTGTTAAGGTACGTAGGCGAGTAATAACGAGGAGGAAATGATTTGAGAAGTTGAAGAAGAGGTGAAAAAGAAATATGATTGGTAGGTGAGAGTGCATGCTATGGTAATAAAGGAAACCCCCTCCGAGACCCTTATAAGACCTTATGCGATTAGTTGAACATTCGAGGACGAATGTTCTAAAGGAAGGATGTTATATCCCGTATTTTGTACGTTGGAATATTTTAAGTTGGATTGCGACAAGTTGTGGATAAGACTTTTAATTTCCGATTTTGTTTTTGTTTTAATGCACAAGTTGCATATTCATCTTTTCATTGGTATGGAGTGTTAAGGGTAAATTTGGAATAAGGAAAAGTTTGGGATGTTGAATAAAATATACAGACTGTATGGAGTTTTGGACATCTCCAGGTATGCAAATAAAGAGATCGGTGTATAAAAGTTTTAGGTCTCGAAATAATTTTCGCGGATGAACAAAGGACTGCTACAGTAAGTCTGCGCTACAGTACTGCTACAGTGACTTCGGAGCAGCTATATAAAGGGGCTTAACCCCTCATTTTCAGCCAAAAAAATTAGACCAAAAAAATTCCAAATATTCTAGAAAATTCCCCAACCTTCCACCACCAACTTTTAGCCCGAAACCAGGTATAATTCCCAAATTTCGGTCCAGACGGGTGTATAGTTGCGACTTCAAAACGTATTGAGGCTTTGTGGCTTAAGTTCAAGGTGGAGGAGTAAATATATAGCATTATTATCGAGGGAAAGGTATGAATCTCTTTCTATTTGTGTTAATATTGGTTTATTTACGGAGAAGGAGGCTAGAAATCGTTATAAAATGGTTCTGTGATGGAAATATGGGACAAACACCATATGGAATGTTTATGAAGTATTTTGAAGTTGGAAATATTATGGTTAATGTTGGTATAGTTGGAATTGTTGTTGGTATAGTTTATGAATTTGGAAGAAAGAAATGTATTGTTGTTGTTTCCATTGAAATTGGAAGGGTTCGGGTAGTGTTGCATAATGGTTGGGTTGTTTTGAATTAATTGTTTATGTTGTTAGTATGATTGTTGGTATTGTTGTTGATGATTTGGCCGAGTTGAATTCTCGGGATTTTTGAATTTATAGGGGAAATGCTGCCCAAATTACTGTAAATAAAGTGCCAGCCTAGAATTGAATTCCTAAGTGCCTATGACTAATGTTTGGTGTCTAATGACGTTATTGTAGCTCTTGGAGAGCCCGAGACTTAAGTTTGGATTAGCTTAGGAAGCGAACGAGGTATGTAAAGCTTACTCTTTCCTTCTTTTGGCATGTCTTAGTGTAAGTAAGCTATGATACGAGTCTCGAGGTAACTCTACTCTGATGATCCGAGCATGTCTATGAGTCCTATTTGCTTCTTGATGTTGGCATCCTTGGTATGGTTAAGCTATGGTCCGTATGTCTTTGTATGATTGGTTTTCAAGTGTTGCATAAAAAAGTTTTGTTTTTTAAAGAGTTAACTCAGAACTACGAACGTCCGTAACTTTCAAGAAAAGGCTCGGATCGCTTTGATATCTTCGCAAATGATTTCATGACGATTAATGACTTTAACTTTCATAGGCGGGCCGGATTGGGTTGACGCTCGTCCGTGGGTCCCGCGACTTTCCCGTGTACGAGTTAACGGCTTTTTGAAAGAACTTAATGTGGCCATGATTCCGACCCCGAGTATGATTACTTACTTATCGGGGTTTGAAATGAGGATTTTTTATGCATATGATTTTGACATATAACTATGGTTTCTGAAGTTCGATTTGATATGTTCCCGAGTGATATTCGGAAGAAAATCTGATTTGACTACTGTTTTGGCTTATAAATGATAGTTCGTTTTGATTACCCTATTGGGTCTTTGTAAGTGTTTTGCATTGTATATGATTTCCCACGATTCTGCTCGTGCATTCTGTTATTACCTCTTTCGCCGAGTCCCGGGCCGGTATGTTATCGTGCGCACTATGTTATATTCCGAAGTATGATGTGATTCCGAAGTGTGATGTGATATGATATATGATGTGATACGGAGTATGATGTGTTCGGAGGTATACAATATTTCGAAGTATGATGTGTTATGGCGCCCAGATGGAGTGGCGGCCACGTTCTCACGGGGTCCCATTATGGACCGCATATGATGATATGATATGATATATGATGATATGATACGATATATGATGATATGATGTGATATATGATGATATGATGATTACATTTGCCGAGTCCCTCACTGGAGGGCCGGGACACGTTATATGTTATATGTATGTATTCTGGAATATGATCAGTTGGTTTCAGATCCGGTGGTGGGGCAAACCCAGTGGTGGGGCAAACCCAATGGTGGGGCAAACCCAATGATGAGGCAAAATTCCAAATTGGTTTAGGCAAATCCCACACTGGTTTAGGCAAATCCCACATTGGTTTAGGCGAATCCCACATCGGTTAATGTCAGCTCATATGATAAGCTATGAAGTTATGATGTGTTACGGTATGAATATGGTGATCATTTACTTATGTCACTCAGTCCCATTATGGGCCGGATACGATACATGGCATTGATATGCACAATTTGTATTTCAGGAGTAAGCATTTGGCATTCTGATTATTATATTTGTCTTCTGTACCTCGATGTGAGATTTGTGTTTCGAATGCAAGCACTTTGATATTCGGCTATTATGCTCACTTTACGTACTCCTTTACTTCGATTATGATCTCGTTTTACGCATGCCATGCTTTACATGCTCGGTACGTATTCCGTCGACCCTCTTTCTTCGGGGTCGCGTTTCATGCCGCGCGTACCTACGGATAGTAGAGACGTTAGCGAGAAGATAATCCGGTACGGATTGGCGAGCTCCATTTCCTCCGAGCGCCGCCGAGTCGGGAGTATTTATGTTGTGGTATCATGTTCATGTTAGAGACTTTGCGAACGATTAATCGTGTGTATAAGATGTCAGTTTTGTAAGCGGCTATGTAAGCCGACGTATCATTACGCTTTATGTTACAAATTTGTTATGATTACGGATTTTATTTGATTTGATAAGCTGAAAGGCATGTTTGTTTTTTGAAAAATTTTCATTATGTACTTATGTCATGTTTTGCGGGCCCAGTATGATTATGAGTATTACGAGAGTTAGCGGGTTCGCTCGGCCCTAAGTAAGGGTCGGGTGCCCATCATGCCCTATCGGAAATTAGGGTGTGACAGCGATCATGATTATTCCATAATATAATCGGAGGTTACTGACCTTACGTCACTCCGATAGAGACATAACTTTCCTTGGGTTCTCATGCATGCTGCTTATATGATATATGTATATGATATATATATATATATATATATATATATATATATATATATATATATGGGGAATATGGGAAAAAGGGCGAGTGCGTTATATACGTGTAACCACCTGATCAGTTGGTATAACATGGCATGATATCATCCCGGACGCGGGATACCCGGATGCGGGATATATGTGGTTAAATGGATCGGAGCCGACGCCTCGGCAATATGATATGTTCTATTTTCTATATATATGAACAAGAAATGTTTTTCAAAAGAAAGCTGGCATGCATGGCATCCGCCCTAAGGGGCACTCACATGTACAGGTTACTCTTTTATCTTACGATATACTCTATATTTCCATTCTGTTATTATTCATACTTTACATCCCTACTATGTTATTATTCATACCTTACATACTCGGTACATTACTCGGACTGACGTCTTTTCTTGTGGACGCTGCGTTCATGCCCGCAGGATTAGATAGCTAGCCTGACGATTCATAGCAGTAGGACCTCCCCTCAGTGGCAGTCAGTACGCTCTATTGATCCGGAGCTACAAACCTTTTGGTATGCTATTCTGTTATGTATATATATGGGTACGTGTCACGACCCAACCGGAGGGCCGCGACGAGCACCTAGTGCTAGCCCACCCGGGCACCCCTTAACGTGCTTATACATCACATCTAGGTGAGCCACGTAGTTATATCATGCTTTTCATTCATCATCATTCTAATCTCATTGGGCAATAACACATCTATATCGTCATTAACAACTATGCCCATACAAATGTACATGAGCCGGCAAGGCTATCAAAATAATATC